>NW_010293194.1:0-8114 GCF_000700745.2 Antrostomus carolinensis
TGCTGGAGTGAGCCCCGCCAGCCGCCCGGCCCCTGCGGGCACTGCCGAGGCGCTGAGTGGGCGCTCGGGTACCAGCCCGGAGATCTCCTGTGCGCTCCCAGACACCAGCCACCTCAGCCACGATGCCCTGACAAGGTAAGAAGGTCTCCTCGGCAGTTTGGAGGACACCCCGTACTGGCCCGGAGTGGGGTGTTGGCCTCATTCCCCTGACACGATCTTCTGCCAGTACTGCCTTTTATTTTTATGAAGTTCAGTCAAGTGACACTTTATAGAGTCTTCCCTGATATTCCTTAAGATCTTCAGATGCTTCAGACACCTTCCCAAGGTATTTCTTTAGATCAACAGATATAGGTACCCTCCAGGAGTTACTTGGTTTATTTGAATCCCTTTCACAACTGCTTATACCTGTACAAAACACACAAATTACTGCTGTGCTGATAAACAAGTAGATATGCTGCATTATTTTGATGGTAAAGGTGGGAACTTAGGAGGACTGAACTGTCAGAGACAGCTCATCTCACATCATTAAAGCAGACCTGTACAGGTATTGCTTGATGGCTTAGATCTATAAGTAGGGAAGGACCGTAACAGAGAACAGAACAGCAGGGCATCCTCTGCTCAGGTCCCTTTCTCTGCTCATTCAAGTCCCTTAACGGCTTGTTAGTTAGGAATAAGTAGGTACACCAAAATTATTCTGACTGTGAGAAGGTTCGGCTTATGCTGCTCAGAATGCTGGCACACACAGTCAGTCTCACTGAAAATTTTGGCTTTTAAAATTTAGATAGCTCAGGCACTTGAATTTTCAGTGTGCAGGTTTGTCAAATTAAGCATTTAATGGGACCCTTGTGTGCACAGAAAACAGCAGTTCTTGTGTCCTGTGTGTTGGGAGAAACGTTGTAGGCCACTGGCAGAGGTGTCCCACACAGCATAGATGAGTTCATTTTGTAACCAGTCCCAAGAACTAGGAATGTGGGAGCTTTTTTTAGTTCATATTCTTTCTCTTTGAAATAAATCAAACCCAGCAGTGCTATTTGCCTCAAAGTTTGTTGTTTTGTTTTTTCTCCCCACATCTGCCAGAAGAAAATTGTCTGCTTTTTGAATGGTTACTGCTGATAGTATATTTTTGTGCTTTCTGCTCTAACATTCTTCTCCTGTTTGTTGATCTTTGACATGCTACGGACAGCAAGGTGGGAGAAGTACTTCTGTATTACTGTTACTGTGAGGTGAGGGATCCAGAGAAACTCTGTGCTTGGCAGAAGGCTCTGTGCCAGCATCTGCATCTCACTGGCAAGGTAAGGTTATAAGCAATGGTTGTATTATTAAAAGAAAAACATCTTCTTTGCTTAGTGCAGGATGATGGGGCATATAGAGAACCAAGTGTTTCGCACCAGGAGGTGCTAGTCAGCTCTGATCCCATTAAGAAACGCACTTAGACTCTGTAAACTGTAATTTAAAATGCTATTTAAGAGCTAACACTACAAAAAAAGAGAAAATAATATAGATAATCTTATATCCCTTTTGATGCTGGGAGCCCAGAGTTGTGCAGCATTGAGTGAGCCTCTGATCCACGTGCAGCACGCTGTGCAGGCCCTGTCCTTACAAGGGTTACCTCACTGCCATCATTCAAACTGTTACAGATTTATTTATTTTTACAGGAAAACAAGTCTTCTCATCACTCCTACTGTCAGACAGAAAGGGTATTCACACGAGAATGCACATTTAGATAAAGACAAGGCCGTGCAGGTGGTGTAGTCACTGGGATAGACAGGGAGCTGCATGCAGGTGTCTCTGTTGGGATTATTGGGCTGGGTTTATCCTGCAGCTAAAGGATGTGTGCAGCACAGCACAGCCTGAAGGCCAGGCTGGAGCTGCAGCCCTGTGCAGCGTGTGTCTGGGCGTGCTCCCGTTAACTGTTACGTGTGTCACTAACTCCTCAACACACAATGGTCAGAGTCACTGCACCAAGGTGTAATCCATGCTGTCAGGAATAAGGTGAAAGCAGCTGACACCTTAGGGCACACCATAGGGTAGCAGGGCTCCTTCCTGCACAGAGTCTTTGTTCTTTCCCTTCCTGGCAGACTAGACCAAGGAGGTGAGTTATCTAGCTGGCCTCGAGGCTGTGGGCACAGGTGAGTTTTAGCCTCACAAAGCTGATGCTCCTAGACTATCTGGGGAGAGGGATTTTTCAAGAGGGCAATTCAGAGCAGGAGACTACTTTTGTCTTTGATTTGTCTTCCTAAGTAGCTTCTTTTTTTCTGCCAGTGGTAGGCACCTTCCCTGCTCTACGTCAGCACAGTTCTGAGGGTGAAATGTCCTGATGCATTCACTTCTTTTTTTGCTCAGCTGTCTTGTCTGGTGGTTGGTATTCTCCCCCCCTCCCCCCTTTTTTTTAAATCTCCACAACAGGTACAGCATTTGCCTTCTCAAGCACTTCTTTTTTTCCTTGCCTCTTGTATTCAGTCTTTGTTTTTTTCACCACTTCAGAGTTTTTGTTCATTTTTCAGTGCTGGAGATAAAATGACTCACACTGAAATATAATATTACATGCAATATTATGCATGTTGATATTTTCCTTTTAGCTGTGTGAGTCATTGGGCACAATCCCACTGTTCTTCCTGAGGCGAACTTCCAGTGGAAATTTTAATGCTGACTGTTAACCAGTCGGCATTTCTCTGTTTATGGCACAAACTTTTCTGGCTGTCTTGATGTAATGCTTCTGAAATGGCTCAAAAGTGATTTCTGGGTCTTTATTCCTTTTCTATCTACTGATTTCTTTATGTTCAACTTGAGTACAAACATCTTTTCCTTCCTTCCTCAGTAGTCTCCTTTGTGAGACAGGCTTCTGTGTCACCCAGTCGTATTTTTCTAATTTCACTGAACTGTTTTGCTGTTACTAAGCCTTAGCCCTTCCTCTTGCATTTTAGGTACGAGTTGCTTCAGAAGGGATTAATGGGACAGTTGGTGGAAGCAAAGTAGCTACCAATCTCTACATTGAAGTTATGCTTTCCCAGCCTCTGTTCAAAGATGTTTTGTGTCAAGCAGATTTCAAGGTATGAAAAAATGATTTCTACACAGACATTGTTAATGAAGGACATTTAATTATTGAGACTAAGCACGGTGCTTCTTGATAGTATTTCTTCTGCTCTAGCAGTTCTGCTCTCCCAGCACTAATCTAAGCCAAGGGTTCCTGACTTTGTTTGGATTTCTCTGCTGTTTTCACCAGTGCTGGCAGTTATCATGAGCAGTGACAGCGGCTGCTACAAGCTTGGGCAGCTATGTGTGCAGCTGCAGAGCCTCCATACAGGTGAATGAGGGAGTGTGCTTCAGCCCCACTGTTGTTCAAGAACCATTCACTCCAACTTGACTGCCAAAACCAAGGCATCACAACGTGCACTCAGCCAGGCAAACTATTCCTGCATTCTGCTGTTCACCCCGATTTGAGATCCTCAGCTAGAAGCCTGCTGGTTTAGGTTCGTGGAAGCTTTGGTGTCCGTATAGGTGCACTGTCAGTTCCATAAATTGGGTGTCTTCTAGAGAAAATACACAGGCAGAGCCAAGAGGTCTCTCCCTACTTCAGTTAGTGCCTGACTGGAGGGAGAGTGATGTGCTAACTTCTGCTTGAGCCTGAGCATATGTGCTGATTGCTCTCTTCAGATGGTGATGGCAGCTGTGGCTGGCACCGTATGGCATTCTGGTAGGCTTTTGCTGCCCCAGCACTGCAGTTACTGGTTTCTCTGTGAGGGAGGAAAGCTGCTGCTTTTACATCATTTTTCTTTTCCACACTTGTATTTGCAGGGAATACTGTTTTTTTTTTTTCTATAAATAACTAGATCAAAGGAGTTAGTGAAATTTGTGAAACTCAAATCCCATGCAGAGCTGCAGTGCTGATTCAGCCTTAGCTTTTTAACTGTCTGTTGTGCTTGGCTGAATTTTAAGAATAAATGTGACCTGTTAGTTACAGTCATGTGTAGATGCAAAAACAGAACAGGGACAGAATTTTACCTTGACCTTGGCAAAATCTCCAACCTTGCATGATATCTCTGGGCATTAAAATTCATACATGAGTACATCATAGTATTTTCTGTCTCACAGTTGCTCTGCCTGCTGTATCCCCAAGTAAGTGGGGATTTCAGGTCCCTGTGCCGTGAAGGCATGGGCATAGAGGAGTGAAAATTGCTCCTGGGGCTAGGAAAACGTTCAGTGGCCGCTGTAGTTGCTGCAGACTGATTTCCATGGTATCTGGGAGAGTGCTGCACAGCACTGCACTTTTGTTTCAGTGTTTATGTGCCTGGTAGTGCCTAAGCCATGTTTGAGGCTAAGCCCTGCAGAAATTCTCACTTCCTATCACCTGCAGTGGGGGTGCCTACCAAAAAGGGCTCGCTGAGAGCTCCAAGGGGGAAATCCTGCCCTTGAGTGTGGGGGGGGGCAGAGGTTAACAAACCTTGAGCCTGGCTGACCTCCCATATGTCTCTCTTAAGGCCAGGTACCACTGCATGTCATGACTGGAGACTAAGCTGTACTTGTGTTGGGGTTTAGCAGGGCTGAAGAGAACTGCAAGGCCCAGATCTGTCAACATGACCCGTTATTGGAGGAGATTATTCAATATTCCCATCAGGATCAGCACGCTCAATCCATAGGGGCCTTGACTTCTTCAGGATCGGTGCTAGTGACATTGTTTCTGACTAAGATGTGTTCTCCTTCCCACTCCTTGGTAACCCCACACCTTGTGCCAAATGATGCCTCTCTCACCTGCAGAGTAGTTATTGGGCCTAAGATACCTGTCTGCTAGGTCATAGTAGTGGTCCACTGCCTCAGCCTCAGGATTTTGAGTGTGGATCTTGGCAGGAGAGACATTTCTTTCCCTCAGCCACCAAGACACTTTCATATCCTAGTGAGATGTAGAAGTGAGTGAATAGTTTTAATTTTGACACCTGTCACATTTTGGTGGATTGTTTTTGTGTTTAATTTCCTAGAGCAGTGCAGGAGGAGCTCACTGTTTCCCAGACCTTCGAGTTGGAGTATTCAAAGAAATTGTACCTATGGGCATTGATCCAAATATAGTGTCTTATAAAGAAACTGGTAAGTTGATTTAATGAAAAATAAAGCCTCTCATCCAAGTGAGAAGTAAGTGAAGAATAAAGTACTTTAACAAAAACATTTCCTTCTGCACAGTGGCCGGGACAGAGGAGAAGTAGATACAGAAATTGATCTCTTACTGGTAGTTAGACATTACTGGTGCAAGGAATCTGCTGGCTGAGGTTTTGGTTTGATAAGTGTTTAGATGCCTCAAAAAAGTTTAGAATTAACTTTCTGTTTTGTGAGAAACACTAATAGTTCAAATGACATCAAGCAGTTACCTTGTTTTGGAGTACGGGCATGCATTGTGCTTTAGTCAGGGAGTAAGTCATTAGACACCTGCTAAAGGCAGATTTAAGGTGAAACTATGCATGGTCAGGAAAGACATTGCAATGCATGAATACATTCATACTTGTTCTAAATATTCTGCAGTACTTGAGACTGCTCAGAAATGATATGAATCACAGAATGGTGGGGGATGGAAGGGACCTCTGGAGATCATGTAGTCCAATCCCCCTGCCAAAGCAGGTTCACCTACAGCAAGTTGCACAGGGCTGCATCCAGACGGGTTTTGAATCTCTCCAGAGAAGGAGACTCCACAGTCTCTCTGGGCAGCCTGGTCCAGTGCTCTGTCACCCTCAGAGAAGTTTTTCCTCATTTTCAGATGGAACTTCCTGTGTTCCAGTTTGTGCCCATTGCCCCTTGCTGAGCACCACTGAAAAGAGTCTGTCCCCATCCTCTTAAGACCCTCCCTTTAGGTACTTATAAGCATTGATAAGATCCGTTTTTGGTCTTCTCTTCTCCAGGTTAAACAGACCCAGGTGTCTCAGCCAGTTCCTCATAAGACAGATGCTCCAGTCCCCTAATCATCTTTGCAGCCCTCCACTGGACTCTCTCCAGTAGCTGCTTGCCTTTCTTGAACTGGGGAGCCCAGAACTGGACACAGTATTCCAGATGTGGCCTCACTAGGTCAAAGCAGAGAGGGAAGATAACTTCTCTCGACCTGCTGGTCACACTCTTCTTAATGCACCCCAGGATATCATTGGCCTTCTTGGCCATGAGGGCACACTGCTGGCTCATGGCTAACTTGCTGCCCACCAGGACTCCCAGGTCCTTTTTGACACAGCAGATCAGCCCCCTCATTGAACTTCATCAGGTTCTTCTCGGCCCAACTCTCCAGCCTGTCCAGGTCTTGCTGGATGGCAGCACGGCCCTCTGTGCATCAGCCACTCCTCCCAGTTTAGTGTCATCAGCAAACTTGTTTGACACAGCAGGTCAGCCCCCTCATTGAACTTCATCAGGTTCTTCTCGGCCCAACTCTCCAGCCTGTCCAGGTCTTGCTGGATGGCAGCACGGCCCTCTGTGCATCAGCCACTCCTCCCAGTTTAGTGTCATCAGCAAACTTGCTGAGGGTGCACTCTGTCCCTTCATCCAAGTCACCGATGAATGTGTTAAACATGACTGGAGCCAGTACAGATCCCTGGGGGACACCGCTAGCTACAGGCTTCCAGCCAGACTCTGCACCACTGATCACAGCCCTCTGAGCTCTGCCATTCAGCCAGTTCTCAACCCACCTCACTGTCCACTCATCCAACCCACACTTCTGAGCTTACTTACGAGGATGTAATGGGAAACAGTGTCAAAAGCCTTGCTGAAGTCAAGGTAGACAACATCCACTGCTCTCCCCTCATCCACCCAGCCAGTCATGCCATTATAGAAGGTTATCAGATTGGTCAAGCATGATTTCTGCTTGGGGAATCCATGTTGACTGCTCCTGATAACCTTCCTTTCCTCCAGATGTTTAGAGATGACATTGAGAATGAGCTGTTCCATAACCTTCCCAGGGACAGAGGTGAGGCCGACTGTCCTGTCGTTTCCCAGGTCCTCCTTCTTGCCCTTTTTGCAGACTGGAGTGACATTGGCTTTCCTCCAGTCATGTTCTCCAGGATCTTGCAGAGATGATGCAGAGTGGCTCTGCAGTAACATCTGCCAGCTCTCTCAGCACTTGTGGGTGAATCCAGTCACGGCCCATGGGTTTCTGTCAGTTTTGCCTAAATGATCTCTAACCCAATCCTCCCCCAACCAAGGGAAAATCTGCCTTTCTCCAGACTTTCTCTCTTACCTCCAGGATGTTCTCCAGGATCTTGCAGAGATGATGCAGAGTGGCTCTGCAGTAACATCTGCCAGCTCTCTCAGCACTTGTGGGTGAATCCAGTCACGGCCCATGGGTTTCTGTCAGTTTTGCCTAAATGATCTCTAACCCAATCCTCCCCCAACCAAGGGAAAATCTGCCTTTTCCAGACTTTCTCTCTTACCTCCAGGGTCTGGGATTCCTGAGGGCCTCAGCAGTAAGGATGGAGGCAAAGGCAGCAGTCAGTAACTCTGCCTTCTCTGTATCCCCCATCAGCAGGGTGCCCACAGCAGCAGGCCCACATTTTCCCTAGTCTTCCTTTTGCTACCAGTGTACTTGAAGAAGCCCTTCCCGTTGTCCTTGACATCCCTTGCCAGATTCAATTCTAAGTGGCCCTTAGCCTTCCTTGTTGCATCCCTGCATACTCTTGACAGCGTTCCTGTATTCCTCCCAAGTAGCCTGTCCCTCCTTTCACAATATGCAAACTTCCTTCTTCCGTTTGAGTTTTCCCACAAGCTCCCTGCTCATCCATGCAGCTCTCCTGCCTCCTTCACTTGATTTCTTACTCATAGGGATGCACTAATCTTGAGCTTGGAAGAAGTGGTGTTTGAATATTAACCAGCTCTTTTGGGCCTCCCTACCTTCTAGAGCCCTAACCCATGGGATTCTTCCAAGTAGGTCTTTGAAGAGGCTGAAGTTAGCTCTCCTGGAGTCCAGGGTTGCAATCCTACTTATTGCCTTGCTTCTACCACACAGGATCTTGAACTCCACCATGTCATGGTCACTGCACCTGACTTTCACATCCTCAGTCAGTCCTTCTTTGTTTGTTAGTACAAGGTCCATTCCAAGTAGGTCTTTGAAGAGGCTGAAGTTAGCTCTCCTGGAGTCCAGGGTTGCAATCCTACTT
>NW_010293195.1:0-24300 GCF_000700745.2 Antrostomus carolinensis
ATATATATATTGTTAAATAGGAATGGATATGGAATCCCTCTGCAGTGGGATTAGCCTCTAATTGTGGGTAGCCCTCTTGATAATTATGGTCACAAGCAAAACAGGACTGCCTTGGGGAAGGAAAATCAATTTAGTTCATTACCAATCAATCAGAGTAGGATAGTGAGATATAATAACCACATCTTAAAACACATTCCTCTCACCCCTCCCTTCTTCCCCAGCTCAAATTACTTTGCTCCCAATTTCTCTGCCCTCTCTCCCCAGTGGTACAAGAGACAGGGAATTAGGGTTGAAGTCAGTTAGTCTCTGAGGTTGTTTCTGGCACTCAGAGTAGTCACAACTACACTCGGGCACAGCATCATACTCTGGCATGGGGTCCTCCATGGCCTACCCGTGGGTATCTGCTCTGCCATTGAACCTCCATGACTGCAGGGGACCCTTATTTTACCTCTCCCTACTCTTCTGCATGCTGATCTGCATGTCTGAGTTTCTCTGTCTCCTCCTCTTCTCCTCCTTCTTCATGTCAACGATGCTCTTTTTGTTCAAGTCAATGGTGTCTCCTTATGGTGTTCTCTTTGCCAAACTGGTTCTTCCCCTCATAAATATGGAATTGAAGAGGTGTTTCCCTATTGCTAATTGGCTCAGCCTGGGCTGGAGGTGGTTCTGCCTTGGAGCCAGGGGAGCTTCGCGAAAATTCTCACAGGGGCCATCACTATAACCCCTTCCTCCATTACCAAAAACACCTCTCCCCCACCACTACAAACCCAATACATGTGGATTTCTAAACTTTCACATGACGACCAGAAAAATTTAAGTGTTTCATCAAAGTTTCATCTGCTTTTTCTATTGTTCTGTCTTGAAAATTCAAAGACAAAATCATTGAATAAATCCATAATGCCAATCAGAATGGCTGAAAAAAATGTTGCATCAATGTCTACATCAACAGAATTAATCATTTTTTTAAAGCTGTGCATTTGGATAAAGGTTAGTCTGCAGTTAAAGTCATTCATTCAGCTGTTCCTATTAAAGTTGGATAATTTAATTTTAATATTCTGGAAAGTGGAGAGAATTACATAACAATATTATCTAGCAATCTGTATTCAGTAAAAGTCTAAATAGAACATATACTACAAGGTCAGCCTAGCTTTAGATAAAGTAATTTGCTACTGAAAAAGTTACAAATATTAAAAGTTAGGTATACTGAAGGGATCAATGTTCAGAATTATTCTCGTTCACAACATCGTACTCAGTAAAAGAAATCATAAACCATGTATATGCAACATATATTTTTCTACTTTCTTTCCACTGTTCATGAAACCCATCATCAGAGTTGTATTCATTAACTCAGATAGCCCTTTAGCTCCAGTACTCTACCAATATCAAGATTACACTTTTATGCATGATATTTTTTTTCTCACCATTAGTTATTATAGTTATTCAATTTTCATTTCTGGAATTGAAAATCAGTGAAAGCTGTATATTCAATAATATAGATAAGGTGTTGTTTTGGTTTTTTTTGTTTTTTCTTTAAAATGTCAGAGATAAAAAAAGTTTTTATTTTTATGTCAGAACATAATTGCATAATGACTGCAAGAAAAAAAGTACATCTGCATGATGATGCATAAATAAAATATTTTTTCTGTGCCTGTATACTATTTTGACCTGTGATAAATTAGAAAGTGTGATTAAAAAGTAAATCTTCATGTCTACTTGTTTAGAAAAGCCTTTAATAATGTGGAACTAAGCTGACATAACATTGGACCTGTGAAGACCAAAATTACAAGTCCAACCCATACGTTGAAGGACTTTTGCTGCAACCTAACGTAATTTAAAATACTGAGCACCTAGACAATTGCTCTCATTTTTCCTAGTAACAGTTTGGTAACCAATGACTGCCTCATGAAAGGGCCATCATATTCAGAGATATTTAGGAAGAAAGGGTGCACTGTAAAACTAGTGTATATGTTCCTGAGTATTTTGACCATCTTAAAGCGATTCCTGAAATTCTGAAAAAGGTAGAAATAAGGTATGCAGATATCTACTTTTAAAGTTACTTAAATTTGATCTGGTGGAGTCTGAGTTAACTGACTTGTAGAACAGAGAAAAATAAATCTTTATTTAGAATTCAAGTCCCCTGAAGGATAACGGTAATAAAAGTCTTCAGATTACTGTTTGAAATGTTCTAAATTATGGATTATATTGGGATTTTTTAAAAATGTAGTTAAAATATAGAGTTTTGATTCTCCTAACGTATTGAGGTTTAAGGCTACTATCTAGATTAACAATGTGATGACAATGGAAGTTCCCCAAATTGCAAAGAGGACAAGAGGAATCTCGATAAACAGTAAAAACTGGGAAGAGTCATTGAATTGAGGAGAAAACAACTTTCAATATCAGTGAGTGAGGGAAACCAACACTTTGGATATAAAAGTATTCAGCTGTGCTCAGATAGATTGCTCCTGAAGAGTTCAACTGAAATTATTATTTAAACCAAAATTATTTTTTAAATTAAAATCTGTTGTTCTGACTATTTTCAGAATATAAATTTTCAGTGGAACTTGACAGAAATCTTCCAATTCCCTGAAGCCCTAAAAGAAGATTAATCAGAATAAATTATGTTACTATCTCAAATCTAAAACTAGAAAAGTTATGAACAAATTCTAGAAGTACATTATATGACACTGTACACAATTATATATGATGAACAGCTAAAAAATATATATCTATTTAAATGTCACCAAAATAACCTTGTTCAGCAGAAATTTTCTAAAGGCACCACTACAATGTTACAGCTCTTCCATAACTACTATTAACTGGAAAGTTGTTATTATCACTTTAAATGTTCTATTCCGAGCGAAATACAGTTACATTCTATGTCTCCTTTGTATAGAGCAGTCTGTTGTCAGGAAACCTGAAGCACCGTAAGTTTTACACAATCTCTACACAAGAAAAATTATCTGCTTCACTTACATTTTGCAAATTTATTGACACTAAATTGGAGAGAGATGAGTTTGATGGATGCACTGTTAGATGGATAAGGAATTTGACTAGATGGTTGTATTTGTAGAGTTACAGTCAACAGCTCTGTGACCAAGTTGAAACTAGAAATGCGTGATGTCCCTCAAGAGTCTGCATTGGGACCAGTACTATTTAATATCTTTATCAATGACATAAACAGCAGGATTGGGTCTACTCTTGGCAAGTTTGCCCATGACAACAAGCTGAGTAATATGATTGATTCACTAGAGGGAAGTGATGCCATCCTGATATGTTTAAAAAGTGGGCCTGTCCCACATGGACCTCATGAAGCAAGAGGAGGTCCCGCACCTTGGCTGGAGCAATCCCCAGCATCAATACAGACTGAAGGATGAAAGGATTGAGAACAGCCCTGCGTAGAATGATGTGGAAATAGCACTGCATGAAAAATTGGACATGAGCCGTCAATGTGTGCTTTCTGTCCAGAAGGCCAACTATATTCTGGGCTGCATAAAAGACAAGTGTACTCAGCAGGTTGAGGGAGATGATGCTTCCCCTCTACTCCACTCTTGTGAGACTCCGTCTGGAGTAATACGTCCTGCTCTGGAGTCCTCAGCACAAGAAAGACATGAACATGTTGGAGTGGGTCCAAAGGAGATCCACAAAAACGATCAGAGGGCTGGAACACTTCTATGAAGAAGGAATAGGAGAGATGAGGTTGTTCATTCTGGAGAAGAGAAGCCTCTTGGGAGACTTGATTGTGATCTTTCAATACTTAAAGGGAGCTTATAGGAAAGATGGACATAGACTTTTTAATAGGGCCCGTTGTGACAGGACAAGGGGCAATGATTTTTAAACTGAAAGTGGTTAGGTTCAGTTTGGATATAAGATTTTTTTTTTTTTTTTTTTTTTTTAATGGTAAGGCACTGGAACAGGTCGCCCAGAGAAGTTGTGTATGTGCCATCATTGGAAATGTTCAAAGTTCCCAGACCGAGGTACCTTATTCAGTGTTATTATATCATAACTGAAAATAAAGAAATGTTTGTTGATAAGTTCAGTGTAGGATAAAATAACACACCAGAACAGTTTTTGACTTGCTCATAGGAACCACTGAGGCTGGGCTCCCTTCAAGGGCAGAGAGACAGGAGTTGAGGGAGAGGGAGGCTGGTAGGGTAGTGTCTCACTGACAGATGCAGTCCCATGGTTGGGGTCCCACACAGCCCAGTGATCACCACATAGGTCCATAGTGATGAGACAGGTCTGTGGTGAAGCCAGGTGGTTAATCTATGGTTAAGGATCAGTGTGGTAGGTGGCCAGGCATAGGTAGAGTTGCAATGTAGCACAGGCTAGGACAAAGGGTGAGATTCGGAGCTTAGATGTAGCTTTCAAGCAAGCAGGCAAGATTCTGATGGGTCTTCTCACATCCCTTTCTCAGTGCCTTTATCTAAAGTTATACAGTTGCATCATATCAGAATTGGTTTTGAGAATGGGTGGCCCTATGAGAAGGAGAGGGAAAGAAAAAAAAAAGCCTAATGATGTGCTCTGGACCATGACATGTCAGTTCTTCCTTTAACACTGTTTTCTACAATATTATGAGTCTTCCAAATTCCATTGCTGAATTTTCAAGCTATCTCAGGCTTTTATGAAACCCCGTGAGTGGAAGCCCACCACAACTATCTAAAAGACTGAAACGCTGAAATCTTGAAAACATTTACGTCTACAAAAGTGCCTACAAATACCACACAGTGACTCCACACCAGTATGTTCAGCTCACAGTCTATTGGCTCAGCTGCTGGTTTCTCACTGTCTTTGATGCTGTTTTGTGTGCATCTCAAACAATCTATCTCATTTTAAGATCACAGTCTTCCTGATCAAGAGCAATTCATTTAATTTCTTATGCCCTACCACAAAGAACTATTTTTCTATGACAACGATTTTTTAAAAGAACAGGAAATTACTATATAATCTTAGGGTGGAAATACTATTTTTCAGAGCAGCATTTGAGATCATGAGCTCAAAAAAAAACAGGGATGCAGAAGCCAAGGTTCTGGATGAGATATATCTGGAAATCTCTGAGGTCTACTTAATAGTTTAAGTAAACAGTTCTGCTTATGTAGAGTGTTTGTTGTGGGTTTGTTTGTTGGTTTGGTTTGGTTTGGTTTGGTTTTTTTAAGGCACTTAGGGCTCAAAATTTACAATTTCAAAAAAACCTCCCAGACGCAATACTTGCAGATCTGTTTAATTATCTGGACTTTTTGAGCAGTCAGTTCTGATACAGACTGCTGCTGTGGAGAGTTATAGTCTGCCAATGAGAGAATTACAGTATTTTTCCAAGAGAGATGAAGAACTAAGAACTATTGCCTACAGATGCTGTATTTGGACATTGAGTCTTCATTATCATAGAGTCAAGGAATGACTGAGGTTGGAAGGCACCTCTGGAGGTCACCTGGTCCAAACTCCTTGCTCAAACAGTGTCCTCTAAAGCCAGTTGCCCAGGATCATATCTAGATTCTTTTAAAATATCTCTGGTGATGGAGAATTCACAACTTCCCTGGGAAACCAGAGGCAGTGCTGGGTCACCCTCACAGTCAAAAAGTGTTTCATGATGTTCAGAGGAAGCCTCCCGTGTTTCAATTTGTGCTCATTACCTCTTGTCTTGTCACCACTGAGAAGAGCCTGGCTCCATCCTCTTGGTACCCTCCCTTCAAGTATTTGTATGCACTGAAAAGTTCCCCCTGAGCCTTCCCTTTTCCAGGCTAAACAGTCCCAACTCTCTCAGCCTTTCTTCAAAGGAGAGATGCTCCAGTCCCTTTATCATACTAGTGGTCTTGTGTTGAGCTATGTCCAGTATGACTTTCTTGTTTTGGTGAGATCAGAACTGGACACTGCACTCCAGGTGTGACCTTAGCAGTGCTGAGTAGAGGGGAAGGACCACTTCTGTTCACCTACTGGCAACAGAATTATAAAATTCTGCTAGTGCCATAAGAAAATAGCAAAGAAATGGACAACTACGCCAAATTCTGAGTGACAGGGTACAAATGAAAACGCATATTAAAATGCATATATATATAGTGTAGTAAAGGTCAACATGAAGTTTCTTGTTTGCTTTGTTGTTGTTGTTTTGATTGGTATGGTTCTTTTTTCCCATAGAACCTAACACATCCTCTGTGCTATGGGAGGAAAGTCAATAGAACTTTGTAAATGAGTCCCAGTTACACAGAACAGATTCTTTTCAAACAGGATAAGCTGCCGAGAATCAGGGCTGATTCTCCTGATACCAAAGACACTGGCATTATCTTTTTTTATTATTATTTTTTTCTTTTAGAATAGTAATTCACTTATATTTATCAGAGCTACTAGAAATAATAAAAAAATAATATTACATGCAGGCTGTTTTGTAAGATCTAGAAGAAATAAGTTTTAGTTAAATCACAATAGAATAGACCCATGATGTGAAAAAGTCTTTGTTCAGTTAAAGTGATATATATTCAGAAAATGTAACTCAAAAACAATGCAGAGCTACAGATTTCCTTTAAGAAAACACATGTTGTTCTAAGAAACTCTCTATATGTAGTTCCATACTGATTATTAGCTCTATGCAGACTATCAAAAAAGTAAAATGTCATCAATAAGACAGACTGTCTGATTTTCTTCTAGAGTTTTAAAATGTTTGTTTTTCTTTAGAATACTCATTCTTGGTTAGCAAGTATGTGTTTCTTCTGAAAGAAATTGCTTTTAACAGTAATAGTGGCATCAGGATTGAAGATGAAGTATGTTCTGTTTAACTGAATATCAATACTTTATATTCTGTTCTTTATCCCATTAAAAAGAATATTTTGATCTAAGAAAGGGAGGCAAGGGGGGACATGAAAATTTAGAATATTAAAAGATAATATTTATTGCAAAAGACATTTTTTAAGTTTCATAAGTATTGTATTTCATAGGATTTCTAATTATTTCTTAACCAAGAAGCAAATGTGTGAAGAGTAAAAACAATATTTAAAATACTAATTAGAATTAGTTCCTTCATAAAAATAAAAGTTTCAAAAGGATTTAATCTCTCTTTACAAGTCCATGCTCTTGGGTATCTCACTGTTACTGTTCTGTACTGCAGTGGGAGAAACGCAAGGGAATCCAGGGAATGTTGTTGTGCTGAAATAAAAAAAAAAAAATAATCATAAAGCATAATAAATATCATTGTCATTCAGACTGTAACAGTTCAGGAAAACTTACAGAGACTGAGCATTTATGTTCAAAGTATGTGAACATTTAAAATTCTTAGCAAAAGCAGGGGAAAAAAAGAGTAAATTTATATTTTAAAGAAAAAAAAAATCCAAATTTGATCTTTTTTGAAGAAGAAAAACAAAAGTTGAAGCCAAAAAATTTCCATGTAATGAACACTTAAAATTTTAGTCTGATGCATTCATACTTGTTTTCATTCACTGGTCAAAAAACATTGAGTGAAGTACACAAAACCTTCCGAACACGGACAGTTAAACCCAGTCCTCATTAGACATAGTGTCTCCACAATTTTCATTTCTGTTGGATTTCTGATGTCTGATCAGCCTATGGAAACATGATAGAATATGTAAAAAACCACCAGGATCATTAGGTTTTCTAATAAACTAAAAATATTCTTGCTGGGCCAAATGTCTATATATACTCATTTGCTTAATATGAATGTGAAAAGTGATAACAACAATTGAACTTGAGAAGCAATAACTGCAGGCAGCATGTCCAAGATCCAGGTGGCATCATTCTGTAATAGTAACTACAGGAGCCCGTGGATTAGACAGAACACTATGTGGGTGTCACATACAGCAAAGGTATGTGTGTGAGATCCTCATCAGAATTCAGCAGGTACAGTCACCTTAGGAGAATGATACAAGAAGAGTATTCTTCTGACAAGGAAGTCACTATATAATACAGATAAGTAAATTTAGACAATATTACAAAATAAATATATCGAGCTGTAAATACATGGACTGAGACAATGTATGTCTCTAGAGATAGAGATACGATAAAGAGAACGGTGTTTTGTCTCATATACTCCAGGCTTCTAGATGCCAGCATCCTTAGAAATTACCAAACCAAGAGTCCATAAACTCTTCCAAATTCAGATTATTATAATTCAGGTATCTACCACATGAAGATGAATCTCACTCTTTAAGAAAATTAAGACCAGGAATATAGAGGTCTTTTCCTTTGATTAAATGTTTTACAGATAACTACAATACAAACAAGAAATGTTATCAAATTAAAATGAATTAGATTTCACATTCCAAAAATACATTAGAAGGATGCCATGATTTTATTATTTTTTTTTTAATTTTAAATTTTTAAAACTCAATTTTGTTAGAGTTCAGAATATCTATGCTTCACATTGCAGTGATGGAAAATCCAGAAAATGTTCCACTTGAGACTGTCTGAATTATATCTGAGTGCTTATGACCTTTGAAATATGTTTTTATTATTATTGTTGTTGTTATTATTATAGAGGAATTTCTGAACCAACAACTTTGTGTAACTCATTGTCGATTTACCAGATAGCTTCCTTTTAACTTCAGCCTGTTTTCATTTGCCAGTAGAATATAATTTCCAATGTTATCCTATTTTGTGAAACCCAGTTCCTTATGTTGCCAATTTCTGTCTAACAGGCTGTTATCTGATCTGCCAGATAATAACAACTTTCAGTTTAAAAGCAATCACAAAATATTGATAATTAATTAGATAATTCATTATTGAACATATATATTTAAAGTTATAAATCAGCTTCTCTTAAATTTAGGGAGTAAGTGGAAATATGTCAATTACTTTGAATACATAATATGTAATAACTCCTGTAATATAATAGTTTTTTTCATATAAATTCTTCCTGGGAAATAGGATGAAGGATAAGAGAACAGGAAGACACATGTAGGATTGGGTGAAGGAAGGGATTCAGTTACTATGGTGATAATGAGCATATCCAGGCAAAATGTCATCTAAGGAGGTGCTACTGAATGACTGTGTAATGTACAATTCAGTAAGCATAAATATCTTTGCATTCTGAAAAGAAAATTACAAGTTTTTAAATGTCCATCACAGAGCTTGAAAATACTAAAGAAATCGTGGTGTTTTTCTCTTTCTCCAATGTTTAACTGAGCTCCATTTACTAAAATCTGAGTGCTCACAATGTCAAAAAGTCATGACAGCACCATTACATTTTGTCTGACCTCTCTTGCTTTTGGTCCCTCACTTCAGTTCTGTGCATTGTTCTGTTTGAGCACAGCAAGAATAAATGTAGTAAAAAGCAAAAAAAATGTATGCCTTCATATGCAACAGACTGCAATGAAGGTCAGAAGACAGGGAAAAACAATATGCCATCAAAACAAAAAAAAACCCTCCTAAAATTATGCTATAAAGGGGAGGTAAGAAAAAGAGTAAGTACTAGGATTTTAAAATGTAGACAAGATAGAGTCATGAGACAATAAAATAGACTAACAAGAGCTGAATAGGCAGGAAATGTTGAATAATAAAAATATTGAAAGAATAAACAAAAAGTTTAAGCAGCAGAAAAGCCTGATAAAGAGGATAAAAAGATTATCATTGGAAGATGGTGAAGAGATCTAGAAAATAGTGGGTTGATCTAAAGGACAAGGTAATTAGAAGATTAAGTTAGCTTTCTTACTTATTTCTTGTTAGGGAGAAAAGCAAGTTGTTAAGAGATCAAAGAGGAGTGCGGTTGAAGCAGATAGAGAGAGAGAACACTGAGGGGCAGGAAGACTGTTAACAGATTGAATAGAAAGGCCAGGGTACATTTCAGATAATATTGTAAAGGGAGGAGTGGCAGAATTTTGTATCAGCAAGGATATTGACAAAGGAAGAGTTAAAAGAGAATTGAAACTGTAAGCTTGGAGAGCCAAACCACAGCTACTGACAGTAGTGAAGTGGGAATTGAATATAGACATCTGAAGCAATAATAGGAAAGTTATTTTTTTAGCTTTTCAGTATATGTGTTCCATTTTCCTGGTATAAACACAATCTTTCTTGATATACTAGGCTGATCTGGAGGTGTTTCATCTATCTAACATTGTAAGATAATATTCACCATTTATGTAGAACAATTATTTCAATTTGTATAAAAATTTGTCAATTATTTAGTACATTCAGTGGCCACACAATTGAGTTGAGTTTTTTGTTTATTTATTTCCTTTCATTTAGGTTACTTACTAACATAGAAATGTTTTAATGGATACACATAAATAATTAAATTGTTTTAGAAAAAATAATTACAATCTGTGGAGTAAATTAAAGAATTCTTTCCATTCAAGTTTAGAGGCTATCTTGTCATTTTAATAGAACATTAATATTTAGTAACAATTATTTCCCTCTTTTAATTAGCTTCTTAATCACAATTAGTACTATGAAGAGCTCAGACATGCTATTTTCTACTTCTTTCCCAGCACATACCAAAAAAACCCCAAGAATAATAATCTCTGTTATGTAAATACTTACTAAAGAGTTCAATATTTCTTCAATTCCTGCACAGATCTGCTCTTAGAGGACAGAGATTCCAAACGTGATTTCTTTTCCATTTAGAAATGAGGGGAATAAACAATGCAAAAATCAATCTAAAATAAAGAATAGGAAACTAAAGGTAAATTAAAAAACCCCTGTTTTCCAATTGTTGCGACTTTTCATTATTGCTGTGGATCTAAGAAGGCTTACATATTTATATGAAAACTGAAACCATATTATTTTTTTTTTCATCTGAATATAAAACAATCTACCTGCTTGAAGCTGTCCTGTAAACATCTTATATCTAAGGGAACATGCACACTTCATGAGGGTTTACATATGCTAGTATCCCTTTACCAATCACTCAGATTCAAGTGGTATATAATATTACTGCCAAATCTTTTTTATAAATTTTTAGAGACCTTACTTTACCACTGAATTTGAAAGTCTCATCCTTAAAACAAGGAAAGTGAACATAAACATCACAACATGATTGGACAATGTTCTAGTTAAATGCTTAAATAAATTTAGTAAAAAAACAAATCAAAATTAGCAAATAATTCTTTTAGATTAAAAATAGACTTGCACTTACAAAAATGAGACAATGAGAACTAGATGAAAAGCAGTTACTGAAGTTTTTAATATTTTAAAAAGAGGATCATAAGAAAACAAATATCCTTCCTATCTTCCAGAGGGGCAAGAAGGAGGATCCAGGGAACTACAGGTGGGTCAGCCACATTCCAGACACTTATTTTCGTGATCTACCCTCAGAAAAAAAGAGGTGGGCTTCAGTTCAAGATGGAGACAATCTAAATACTAATGCTCTAAGGAATAAAATTCAGCTCCACAATGTAGACCATTTATTTTTGATGTCTGAACACTCTTGATTACATATTAACTAGGTATCTAAGCTTCCATTAGAACCAGTGATGAACTAGCCATCAGAATCAATGAAGACTTGAGTAATACTGGTACCTACATCTCCACTATATCTACACAACTAAGTTTAGGGATGTAACTTGGGAACTAAACCTGATACAATGTGTGAGAAGAGAAACAAATTCTTTCTAGATCTAATGGTTGTTTGTAGAATCATAGAATCATTTAGGCTGGAAAAGACCTTTAAAATCATGGAGTCCAACTGTTAACCTAACACTGCCAAGTCCACCACTAAACCATATCCCTAAGCACCACATCTACTTGTCTTTTAATACCTCCAGGAATGGTGACTCAACTACTTCCCTGGGAAACCTCTTTCAGTGCTTGACAACCCTTTTAGTGAAGAAGTTTTTCCTAATACCCAGTTTAAGTCTCCCCTGGCACAACTTGAGGCCACCTTCTCTCATCCTGTCACTTGCAATTTGGGAGAAGAAACTGACACCCACCTCACTACAGCCTCCTTTCAGGTAGTTGTAGAGAGCAATAAGGTCTCCCCTGAGCCTCTTTTTTTTAAGGCTAAACAACCCCAGTTCCCTCAGCCGCTCCTTATAAGACTTGCCCTCTAGACCCTTCACCAGCTTCATTGCTGTTCTTTGGACATGCTCCGGAAATTCAGTTTCCTTGTAGCGAGGTGTAGAAAACTGAACACAGTACTCACTCGTGCCGAGAACAGGGGGATGATTATTTCCCTAGTCCTACTGGTTACACTATTTCTGATACAGGCCAAGATGCTCTTGGCCTTCTTGGTCAACTGTTCACACTGCTGGGCTACCTGGACACACTGCTGGCTCATGTTCAGGTGGCTATGGACCAACACCCCCAGGTCCTTTTCCTCCAGGCAGCTTTCTAGCCACTCATCCCCAAGCCTGTAGTGTTGCATGTGGTTATTGTGACCCAAGTGCAGGACCCAGCACATGGCCTTGTTGAATCTCATACAATTGGCCTCAGTCCATTGATCCAGCCTGTTCAGATCCATCTGTAGGACCTCCCTGCCCTCAAGCAGATCGACACTCTGCTCAGCTTGATGTCACCTGCAAAATTACTGAATGTACACTTCACTTTCTCCAGCAGATCACTGTGGGAAACAGTATCAAAGGCTTTACTAAAGGTAAATAACATCCAGGTAAACAACATCCACAGCCTTTCCCTCATCCACTAAACAGGTCAACTTGTCATGGAAGGAGACCAGGTTAGTCAACCAGGACCTGCGTCCCATAAACCTATGCTGACTGGACCTGATCACCTAGTTGTCCTGTACGTACCATGTGATAGGACTCAAGATAATCTCCTCCATAACCTTCCCCAGCACCAAGGTCAGACTGATAGGCGTGAAGTTTCTTGCATCCACCTTCCAGCCCTTCTTGTAGATGAGAGTCACATTTACTAATCTCCAGTCTACTGGGACCTCCCTGGTCAGCCAGGACTACTGATAAGTGATGGAAAGTTGCTTGGTGAACATTTCTGCCAGCTCTCTCAGTACCATTGTGTGGTGTGTAAGTGGTGCAGCAGGTCACTAACCATTTCCCCTTGAATTATGAGGGCATCATTCTGCTCCCCATCCCTGTTTTGCAGCTCAGGAGTCGGTGCACTGACAACAACTGGTCTTACTATTAAAGACTGAGGCAAAGAAGGCATTAAGTACCTAAAACTTTTCCACACCCTTTGTCACTATGTATCCCCCAGCATCCAGTAAAGGATGGAGATTCTCCTTAGCCCTCCTTTTGCTGCTAATGTATTTATACAAACATTTTTTATTGTCTATTACTGAATAACCAGATTAAGTTCCAGTTGGGCTTTGTCCCTTCTAATTTTCTCCCTGCATACACAACATCTTTGTAGACCTCCTGAGTTGCCTGCCCCTTCTTCCAAAGATCATGAACTCTTCTTTTTTTCCTGAGTTCCACCCAAAACTCTCTGTTCAGCCAGGCTTGTCTTCTTCCCCACTGGCTTGTCTTTCAGCACATAGGAATGGGCTGCTCCTGTGTCTTCATTATTTCCTTCTTGAGGAATGCCCAGAGTCCCTTCAGGACTGCCTCCAAAGGGACTCTGTCAATAAGGCTCCTAAACAAGTGTGGTAGATTGAATCTATAGTTTTGTGATTGCTGTGCCCAAGATGGCCTCCAACCATCACTTTCACCCACTAGTCTTTCTCTATTTGCGAACAACAGGTCTACTGTAGTGCTTTCCCTAGCTGGCTCACTGGCCAGCTGTGTCAGGAAGTTATCTTCTACACAGTCCAAGAACCTCCTAGACTGTTTTGTCTCTGCTGTATTGTATTTCCAGCAGACATCTCACAAGTTAATGTCCCCCATAAGAGCAAGGGCTAGCAAACATGAGACTTCTCCCAGCTGCTTATAGAATATTTAATCTGCTTCTTCATCCTAGTAGAATGGTCTACAAAAGACTCTTACCATGATACCTGTCTTGTTGGCCTTTCCCTTGATTTTTACCCATAAACACTAGACCCTTTCATCACCATCATCAAGCTTTAGACAGTCAAAGCACTCCCTAACATATAGGGCTAGTCCACTATCTCTCCTTCCTTGCCTATCCCATCTGAAGAGCTTATAGCCATCCATTGCAGAACCCCAGTTGTGTGAGTCATCGTACCATGTTGCTGTGATTGCAACTATATCATAGTTTTCCTTCTGCACAATGGCTTCCAGCTCCTCCTGTTTGTTACCCATACTGCATGCATTGGTATAGATGCACTTCAGTTAGGCTATTAATCCCATCACCTTTACTGGGGGAGAAGCCCTAGTTCCTATGTGACTGTTCTTAGGTGCTTCTGTCTTTGCTGCCACATGGATTTCCATCCCCTATCCCTACTGAGATGGCTAAGGTGCTGCGTACATTAATGCAGAGGTATTTCAAATGTGCTCTGGTGTACTCAGAACATTGCGGATCAGACTGAAGGACATTGCTAGCACACCATCCCTCAAACATTGGCATGTCAACCCATGGCTTGTCACTAGCAAGCCTGGTTTGATCCCTTTTGAAAAGAATTAGGTGTGTGTTTGTTTTTGTTAATCAACCACTATTTTCTGTCTCTAAAATCAATAATAAATTACCATTTACACTGTGCGATCAAAATTGAAAGCTCTATAGTAAATGTGTCATTGACTTTTTGCATTGTTTTCCCTTATTCTTTCCTCTTCTTACATTAAACATAACTATACTGGTAACTCTCGTTATGAATATGCATGTTGCCTGGCAAACAAACATAATGTCCTAGTTTTGACTAAGAAAGACTTAATTTTCTTCTTAGTAGCTAGAATATCACTGTGTTTAGGTTTCAGTATGGGATTTGATATGAGAAGAATGTTGACCATATACCAATATCTGTGGTTGTTGCTGGGAGAAAAAAATACCAAAGACTTTCCAACTCCCTGTGTTTTGCCAATCCACAAGTACAGAAGAAATTGGAATGGAGAAGAAGCAGCCAACACGGCCATTCATCCACTTCCCCCCCCACCCCCAGGGGATAGGGGAGAGGAATTTTGTTCACAAAAATGCAAGCACTGGCATGTTATCAGTGTGTCTCTTGTAACAAATCCGAGGCTGAAAGCAAAACACAGCACTTTTCCAGCTACTAATAAGAAACCCAGTTAAAAATCAGGACAATCATATAACATCTTGTTTGCAATATAAAGGAGAGCAGGTGGAAAAGAGGGGCTCTTGCTCTTCCAGGATTGTGGGTTTGGGATTCCTTTTCCCTCCTCCAGGATCACTATAGCAATCACACTGTGCCTTACTTATTTATACATAATATTATGATAAGTACTTTTAAAATTTCAATTTATTACAATTATTAAATTGTTCTTATCTCAACCTATGAGTCTCCTTAATTTTAACGATTCTCTCCCCTATTCCCTGGGAGTGGAGGGGGGGAGGCGGGGATGAACGAGCAGCTGTGTGATGTTTGGCTGCCAACCAAGTTAAGCTACTACATATAGTCAAACAATTGCCAAATCCACATCATGCTACAAGCATTTGACTGAACACTAATTGCTCAGAATGAATATACATGTGGAAAAACAAATACTAAAAGAAGCAAGTACATTCTGCCTTATCATTTCTTTAAAATTTCTACAAGAGCATTATGTACCTTTAAAGTCTCTTAGTAGTCCAATTAATTAATTGTGACAAAGTCACTCTTTTATTTTTAATAATACTTAAAGTAATAAGAAACTAAAATATCAGCTTTTATCTGTTAACAATAGCAGGAGTTCTTGTGTAGTTTCTAATGGATTTGCTAAAGTGCATGTACTTTAAAGAGCATAAAAAGTTTGCTAAGGTTATAATAGCCACCTGTTATTCAGAGGACTAATTTACAAAATATTAGTAATCATTTAGCTGTTATTATGCACATGACATCCCTACAGATTTTTGTGATAAAGCTTGAAATTTGCTCACCAGTGTAACAGCTACAGTGCAATACCTAAAGGAATGAAGGATTGGTTTTTGAATATTAGAATAGGTCAAGCAATGAGTCATCTACAGGTAAATATTAAAAGTTAGCAAGGAAAAAATGAAAAGGAAGTTCCAAAAGTCTATACAAGAAAAAAATACATTATTTTCCCATTTCCCTGTTGCAAAATGTATGATCTGAAGGTATATCCATAAAACAAAATAATGCAAATTTAAAAAATATTAATATGAAGATAATCTCTTCTATAGGGAAAAGATAAAAATGGAGAATTAGTGCTATTAAGTCTTATGATATTTTTAGTAAGGTTTTTGGATTTTTTTTAAGATGACAAAGGAAACTTTTTTAAAAATCAGAATAAAATTAGAGCTAGGGAATAAATGCTAAAACTTTTTAAATCTGTAATTTGAAACATTCATAACAATTTACAAAAATTAAGTAGAATCTGTCAAAATACTTCAGACAAAATTAAAATAATAATTAATAAAATGTACTTTATGTTGCTTTATATTTTTTTAACATTATTAAGATGTTTTCAAAACATTTTGATCAGATCATTCATAATAAGACCAAAAATAAGACTGTGATGTGCTCAAGGAAAGTGAGGGCTAAGGAAGGATGTTGAAGAGTTTGATGTCATTTCTGTTTAGTTCAAAACCTCAGAATCAGCCTCTGGGATGTAGGGAACTATCAGATTTCAGATTTGTTTTCCATTCCAGCTAACTGCAACCATTGCTCTTACTCACTGAGCAGTGCATCTGTCATCAGTTGGCATTGCTTTCAGTTGTATTTTCAAAGCTCATTTCTTTTGCATAACTAATAACTCACTAATTAAAGTAAGAACCAGAAACAAATGATAGAGCTCTTCTCAGACCTTTGCAATATGTGTCTCTACAGGTAAGCTAGTCACTCTATGCTCCTTTACTCAGTGAAGAGAAATAAACACTTCTAGGGTATGATTTATTTCATCCTAGAGTAGGTGTCAAAAATAGGTCAGGCAAATTTCTCACTTAAAAGTACCTCTTTTTCTCTGTTGACTATAAAGACAACCCAGGGTGACTAGCTTAGCTGTAGATGTCTGCATGGTAGACAACTAAAATTAGATAAAATTGATGCTACCCTGGATGTGTCAGCAAGTAATGCTGCAAAAGTTCGGATATCCAGTAATGAATGACCTAGTTTATAGTTACACTTGGGGACTAGAACTCTATCTTTCTGTGTCGTTACTACCTTATTCTTGCTTTACCTCCTTTTCAGGAAAAACAGAACTAATTCTGGACAAGAGTAGAGCAACTTTATGTTAGATTTGAATTATCCAGTATCTCAGATGTGTATCTGTACATGGAAATTATATACAGAACTCTTTTTCATGTTGCCTTCACTATTCTGCCATGATCTGTAACACAGTGACAAATAGAATTAAATGCTAATAAGAAGATAAATGTATAAAAATGTTAAAGGTTTGTATAGCACATGTAAAAGTCTCTTGAATAACAGCAAATATTGAAAGATTGGTAAGGCTGAAGTATAGCACTATCATTATTAATAAAACCTCTTCCATTAACATTCGTATAGATACTTATAGAAAACTACTACATTTATACTACATAATAAACATTTGTCGTACATATGAAGAACTTCAAGTTAGAACTACACTAGGTATTTCACTCTTCATGCAATGGGGAATCAATATGCAGGTGTATATCTTCTGTCTGGCCATTGTAGAATTAGTCCAACATATCCTGCATCAGACCTACTATACATATACACCTGACCTGTGCATGTGCAGTAAGATCATTGTGAAGTTGTGTACTAGGATTTCTGGTCAAGAAAAGATCAGTTGTCTGTTGAACAGACTTGATCCAGGTAACATTGGAACTACAGGAGATAAACCTTCTAACGTTGATTTGTGCAACTTCACAACAGCTCAATAAAACCACTGACTCTTATCCTGAAGTTATGATTTCATGAGTCAAAGTTTTAACTAAAATAAAATTCTTTCTAAACTAAAAATTCAAATACATAAATTGCTAAAGCAATAACAAGGATTAAAAGACAGAAAAAATAATAATAAAAAAAAGCTGACCATCCTGTTAGATCTGCACAGGAATTAGGTTTGGAAAACTAAATTATGTCTAAATCACCATACTAATGTCACTACTTTATATAGTAGCTCACCATCTCTTCAACAGATAGTCAGAAACTTGGTCGTAATTCTGTTTCAAATGTTGGAAATTAAAAGTTACTGTTGTTGTACACCATTCCCTCATAGTGACATTCAATATTTTAATTATCAGTTGATGGTCACCCTTTGTACTTAGCCACTTGAGATCCCTATTCTTCCTTGGATCTCTGCCTATAGTATTAAAAACCTAAGCGTTTGCTCTGCCCTCTCACATGGTGCCCATGCTGAGCTGTG
This sequence comes from Antrostomus carolinensis, assembly GCF_000700745.2. NCBI lineage: Eukaryota > Metazoa > Chordata > Aves > Caprimulgiformes > Caprimulgidae > Antrostomus > Antrostomus carolinensis. Next base: position 18,264 of record NW_010293195.1, read on the forward strand.
AAATCATCCAGCAGAGATTTACTCGCTCATCAGCTTTACAGTGAGTTAAAGAGGAAGCATTAAAGATATTCTGTAATCTTCTGGCTGCAGCATACCTTTGCTTTCTGGCAATAAAAGGTAGTGACAGAAAAAAAAAAAAAAAAGTCTGCAATTTGATTTTTTCCTTGAAGAACATAGTGGGAGAAAATCTGTGTGTCTCCTGCTTTTTAGTTCCTCAGTAGCCCCAGATTTCTTTGGCATAACTTTTAAAGATGAATGTTTATTTGGTCTGTATCTGCATTTCTTAGGCAGGCTTGCTACAAGAATAAAATAAAATCTTTGTTTGTGAGATACATAACACTATTGTAATACAGTGCTTTTGTACACTAGAAATAGATAGACAAAGACAGATTACAGTGGTAAATATAAAGCATTGCTTCCATTTCAGACAGGAGCACTGACCCTTACTGTAAATGGCTCATTAGCTTCAAGAGGATTGTGTATTCATACTTTATTGGTTTGAGACTCTTCCCTTTTCATAGTTGGATTTGTAAATCAAATTATAACTTTTAAGGTACTAAATGATAACTGTAGCTGAAAGCTCAACAGAATGAGAGAAGATACGTTATTAAGCTTTTGATTGGCAATCTGTTGTTGACACCCTTCTCTTACTACAGTCTTGAACACAAACTCTAACAAATCAATGACTTATTAAGGAGGCTTTCCATGCTAATTAATAGGAATAGGTAAAATAGGACAATTCAGTGTCTCAAAAGGATCTAGGACAGAGATTTAAATAGAGGAGTGAGTCTTTTGAAACCAAATAGTTAGGCAGCTTTTGGACCACACAATTTAGGAAGTGTTTTTTGTCAATAGATGTCTATTTATAACATCCATTGTATTATAAAAGGGAGAAAGTAAATCTAATTGGATTACTATTTAATTCTATGAAAAAAGGAAAGGAGCTATGAAAAGAGTTATGCAGCTTTCAAAATAAACTTGAATGTGATCAACCTGAAGTACAGAGAGAACTAATGTACATTGGTACCCATCGGTAGACATACCCTAGAAAGGCCAGTATATCCTTGAAAAAGTAATTAAATAGCACATTGATCCAATATATGCACATGTTGTACAAATGGGAACAAGACTGAGTAAAGAACTCAAGGAGTCACGAGGTCCTTCAAAACTGTTTAACTTCTCAGACTGCTCAAAGCATTTTGTAAGACTCAGCAGCTCTAAGTACATTTGGAATATCAAGAAAACTATGAAATCTGAAAGAGATTCTGGCTATATATGATTTCTCAGTCAAAAGTATTATCTTAAGAGCTATCCAGACAAAAGTAATCATAGAAAATTGTGTAGTGTGTGCTCTGTTCTGTGTTCTCACTGTGACAAACTGCTCATACAGGTAGTCAGTGAATCAAATGCTTGTTGTAAATTCAGATTAGGTTTGAGATGGGCCACTTCAACTGTTGCTTAGACTAGCTCTTTGGATCACTTTCTGGTTTGCTCCAAATTTAGTCCCTGACTACATGCATTTCATGAATGTTAATTCATATCAGGACTCTCTTCTGGAGCAATGCCTTTGGTTCCTGCAAAGAGAAAACCCAGATATACCTGTTAGGAACTTCACTGGAAGAACAGAAAAGTACCCCGTCATGTTTAGCTCCATCTTGCCAGCACAGTCAACAAACAATAATCCAGAAGGTCTTGGTCATTGTCCTGGTTTTGCTAGGATAGAGTTAATTTTTAGTAATTAGAAGAGTAGTACTTTACTTTCAGTGTTTCAGTTCAGACATATCACAAGAAGAACGTTGATAAAGTACTAATGTTTTTAGTTACTGCTTGTAGCTCAAGGCCACGGTGTTTATCTACTTCACAGCTGCATTAGGACTGGGAGAGGGAAGCGCAGTGAGGAGCAAAACCCAAAACTGGCATTTGGATGTGCCAATGAAATATTCCATATCCTATCACGTCATGCCAGTATATTAACCAGGGATGACCGGAAGACGGCACATTCTCTAGGGGATCGCTCAGGCTCACGCTTCCGGGGTTTCGGTTCAGGACCGTCTCGGCTGCGGGATCGTTAACTGGCACAGGCTGGGAATTGGTCAGTGGGTGGTGAGCACTGTGTATCACTCATTTGTATAGTCTGTTATCACTGTTGTTATCATTATCATTTTCTTTTAATTAGTAAATAGTTTTTATCTCAACCCTTGAGTCCTTGCCCTTCTTTCCAAATTCTCTCCCCTGCTCCCTGGGTGAGGGGGGGGAGGGTGATAGAGCAGGCTGTGTTTGGCTGCAAGCTGCAAGCAAAAGAGTGAATCCACCCAAACCACCACAGTCATTCAAACATGCCTACTTGCTCTTATGCTATGACATGTTCATGGAGCCCCAAACACAAGAAAGGAGTGGACATGTTAGAATGAGGACGATAAGAGGGCTGGAGCACCTCTTCTATGAGGACAGGCTGAGAGCTGGGGCTGTTCATCCTGGAGAAAAGGTGGCTTCAGGGGCATCTTATAGATGCCTTCCAGTACTTGAAGGAGGCCTACAAGAAAGCTGTGGAGGGACTTTTTACAAGGGCAGGTGGTGATAGGATGAGGGATAATGGCTTTAAACTAGAAGAGGGTAGGTTTAGATTAGACATTAGGACTAAATTTTTCACAATGAGGGTGGTCAGACAGTGGAACAAGTTGCCCAAGGAAGTTGTGGATGCCCCCTCCCTGGAATTGGTCAAGGCCAGGTTGGTTGAGGCTTTGAGCAACCTGGTCTAATGGAAGGTGTCCCTTCTCATGGCAGGGGGATTGGAAGTAACTGATCTTTAAGGTCCCTTCCAACCCAAACCATTCTATAATTCTATGTTATGTGATAAGTATGCTTAGGATCACTCTGGTAGATGTCAGCAGAATTACACTATTGAGGGTCTTTGAACTAAAACAAAAAACCAATAAAATCACCTCCTCTCCCCACATAATAACTGTGCCTCTCAAGGTTTATCACTTGATAATCAGAGAGAAGACTTGTATGAAAAGTTAAAAAGTTAAAATGTTGTTAACTTACTCCATAGAGTGATGATCTCTTCAGCAGTATCAGAAGCCAAACAAAAGGTAAACAAACAATGGGTATTAGTATTTAATTTTAAAATGAGAAAAAAAAAAAAATCAGTAGCGAAAAGTAGATTTACTTTGGAAAGCAAGATGTAAAAAAAAAAAAAAACCAAAAACCCAACACATTCAAAGCCATGCTGCTTTCAAAATTAAAGCTATCTTTGGCCACAACTTTGTATCTGATGATCTGGTATTAGAAGTTATTCTAAAAGAATTCTCTGTCATTTCAGATGAAGTAACAAAGTGCAAACTTAATTCTGGGAGATGGCACAAAATCTGTTCCTTTCACTTTCTTTACCTCCACAACATATTTCCTTCTTATATAGATTGAGTATTAGCTTACTGTTCTTGTCTGGAAGGCAGACTTGAATACTGATTAAGGTATTTTATTTCATTGTCACAAGGACATGGTAAGGAGACATTTATCTTGGTCTTGTCAGACAGCTACTGAAGTGATATTAGTGTATGTCCTCTTGGTAGTCCTTTATATGCTCTACAAATATATAGTTAATATGGCTTTGGCAAGCTGCTCCCTTAAGATCAGGAAACAAATATCCTTTTTGTTGTTGGTGGTGTTTTTTGTTTGTTTGTTTGTTTGTTTGTTTCTACTTTTATAAGGAAAGAAAAGAAAAGACTTAAAAGCTGGATGAACAAATGCATACATAGGTTTCATTTTCTGCACATTTCTCTTATACTCCCTTCATACATTTAAATTTGGATCATATGACCTACAGCCTAGAAATTTCTTTACATTGATTATAAATTGAGCTGATAGTCAAGTCACATGTTCTTGCTCATATCCACAAGCAGATCAATCATATTTGTGCTACTGTGAAATCCAGAAGTTTCTTTGCATTCATCTACATGCTACTAGGATACATTTTTCTTCCAGATAAAGCAACTAAGTTTTAATATGCAGGAACAATAAATCATAGAGGGAGAAGATGTGTGATGAGGCAACAGCAACAGAGGAAGAGAAGATGCAAGACAGTTGTGAATAAAATTTACAAATTATGTATCCTCCCTGGAATTGTTCAAGGCCAGGTTGGTTGAGACTTTGAGCAACCTGGTCTAGTGGAAGGTGTCCCTGCTGATGGCAGGGGGGTTGGAACTAGATGATCTCTAAGGTCCCTTCCAACCTATACCAGTCTATGGTTCTTTGATTCTATGATCTTTTTTTGTTAGAGGTATAAAGAAGGGGATTAAATACCAATCTCTGATGACTATTTCCTTCGTAGCTAGTATTGATCACAGATTAAAATACAGCTAATAACAGTGAAATTTACAACTAACATAAGCCAAATCTTCGTCATGTACCTCTTTTTAATTCATGTAAATATACAGAACCTGAGAAAGAAAGTTCTGGTTCCTGTAAAGGGTGCACAGGTTTCTGATAGTCCTTGTTATCAAAAAGACCTGTATGATTGTTAAAAATGAAAGTATTTTTTCAGAGTCATTAGTGTTAAACAGTGACTAAACACTGAATTCCTGTACCACCTTTTGTTGCCATCAAGCTGGAAGCAGACTGGTCAAAGAGAGGGCATTAATATTAATGTGTTTCTATAAGTAAGTAATCAAAATTTAATAATCAACAGCTGTTAAACCCAGAGGTCCACATGAAAACTTTGCTCAGGAAGTTCCTAAATTTCTGACTGATGGGAACTGGGGTGACAGGGCATCAGAAAGATCCCTTCAGATTTTTTTTTTTTATTTTTTTTTATTCTATCCTTCTCTCAGCAGCTACTGTTGCCTACTCTTGGACATGCATACTCCAAGATAGCTCTTAGATCTCACCGAGCTTAATAATTTTTTATAGCAGCAAATAAGACTCCTTGTCATTCTTTCTATTTTCTGACACAGTGACAAAGTATTCAGCTCATTGTCCTTAAACTGCTACTAGGTTGTGCACATGGCTTTCCTTGAGATCCTTAATTTGAATGCAATTCTGTGTCCAGTAAGAAATTTTATCAAATTATAAGCGTCCCTAGTTTCTGCATAAATACTTCTACTACTAAGAATTTGCAGGGTGAACCTTTCAGCTTTACCATCAACATGGAATGTAGTAAAGGCAAAGGAGACAAGCTAGATGTGTTGTACACTGGCAGCACATAATGAGAGCATTTTGCTCTGAAAATATATTATTTGAAACTGTTCTTTGTGAATATCTGAGAAGTGCTTTAACATATCTCTCTTACCTGCATGTGATTTAAAATTAATGATGAACTTTTTTCTGAGAGATTCAGCAAGAACCTCAGCTTGAGAAAAGCAAGGAAGTAAAGATGATAAAATTCAATTCCATTGCTTCAAAAGTAGTTACTGTTGATTGTAGACTCATGAGGCAAGATGTCCTGGTGCATCACTGCTTTCAGTGGACATCTGCGTTTTGGCAACTGAAACAAGCCAACAGTTTCCTAGCACTGCACAATTTACATTGTATTATTTGTAAAGGTTTCACAATTAGCCTCCCTGTTCAGATTCTGAACACTTCTTTTAGCCTATTTGTATAATATTGACAGACTATACGCTATACTACTCTGAATCTGAAATTCAGATTCTGTCTTCTTTCTCAAATGCAGTATCCAGGATAGTAGAGGAAGAACTAAACTATGAAAAACAGAAAATTAAATAGCAAATGAGAAAAATGCCTAGAGAAAGTATCCCACAAGAATACCAGGGGTCTTTCATCAAATTGTTTATCTGAAATATTTTAGTGATTAAAGGTGAGTATATGTTATTGTTCTTTCATTGGAACTGATAACAATGAAAATATTCCTATTTAAAAACATGGGAATGTTAGCAGTTCTTTTTGACTTTTTTAATGCTGGATAGACTAGTTCTGGGTCCTACTTGACATGCTTCCCTCTAACTATATTTTTTTGTGGATTTTTGTAGGATAATTTAAAGTTTTCATTATTTTGCTTTTATGTTTGTTTTTTTTTTTTTTT
>NW_010293196.1:0-1082 GCF_000700745.2 Antrostomus carolinensis
GGTTTTCCATCAGGTCCGACCCGACCCAAACAGCACTACCTCTAAATTACAGTCTCATTGGTTAATGCCGCGCCTCCCTCCACCAATAGGAGGTGGCGTTTAGGATCCGCGGTGCCTCAATTCCCACTCACCTGGTGGCCTTGGGGCGAGGACGGGGCAGAACCCCAAGAAACCAGATAAAGGTAAAGAGGAGGAAACAACTCAAAATAAACCTCAAAGTTTAATCTGTAGGAGCTGTGCACTAGGCAGAACAAAAGAAAACATAAAATGCACTTTATTTTAAAGAATAAAATGCCTTTTTTTCAGTAAATGCCTGGAACACACCTTTAATTAAGTCAAGAAGAGAGAAATTTTATGTTTTATTAGTTCTTTGGTGCTTCAAGTATTTATCAGTCATATCCAAGAGGGATCTCAGCCTGCAAGAAGCCTCAGCAGCAGATGGTGAAGCCAGGGCTGCACTAAATACAAGTATTTCTCCAGAAATTGTTCTTTCTCTGTATTTCTGATACTTACATATAAAAACATAAAAACTCTATTTTATGGACTTGGACTAAACACAGTGTGAAAGATTACACACTTTAAAATAGACACAAGTTAAATGTCGTTAGATCAGTTGTTCTTAGAAGTGCAGAGGTGAGCAGACAGGAAGATTATTCAAGAACATCAGTGAATACAGTGACCAGAGTGGGACCAATGGCTGCAACGTCTGAAGACCCACTGAGAAGAGAAGAATCAGCTGCGTTTGACGTCCACTGTGGGCTTTTATAGAATTTTAAATTAATGAGAAACTTGGAAGTGAAAGTTCGTGGGAAAACGCCAAGAACTTTGAGAAGAATAACAATTGTGTCATGTGAAATTTAGCATACAAAGATTGCACCGCAGGCTGCCATCAGCTCCCACCCGACCCAAACGATCGCAAAGCTCCACTCTCATTGGTTCATGATGCGCAGCCAATAGGAAGCCTCAGTGCCTCCCTCGACCAATAGGAGGTGGCGTTTATGATCCGCGGTGCCTCCATTCCCACTCGCCTCGTGGCCTCGAGGATGCTGATGGGGCAGAGCCTGAAGAAACCAGATAAAGCA
>NW_010293197.1:0-27260 GCF_000700745.2 Antrostomus carolinensis
CAGCCCGTGGAGCTGAACTGTGAGTCACACATGTGCTGTTTGAGACCAGAGAGTCACCTCCTCCTGCAAACACCCTGTATTCCTAACAGGGAGGATTTAACACAGCTCCTGGTGGGACCTTCTGCAGGTCCCCAGGCTCTTGAGGTCCCCCAGATCTTGCTCTGAAGCTCTCACTGCCCTGGGGAAACTGAACTTCCAAAGATCTGTTGGCTTTGAGAGCCTCTCCTGGTCACCAGATGGAGATGGGAGATAAAGTTGGACCCAAATGGACAAAATTCAGGCAGGAATCCAGATATGCTCAACATTTGGGAGAAATCAGATGTGCAGAGGAGGAGCTTGGAGCGATGTCTATCAGAGTGAAGTCAGGTGAGAGCTTCAGAGACAGATTCCGACCATCCCTTAAGAGCCGTGTGTTCAAACCCTGGAATAGTTGGCTGAAATCCACGCCTGGTGATGGGATACAGAGAAGTTCAAAACGTATCTAAACCACTTAACAAAATTCCCAGATGGAAGCAAGTTTATTTTTTTTTTAAATGAAAATAACTTAACAAAACATCCGAGTAATAGATGTTTGTGTTCTATTTCTGGGAATGCAGGAAAGATCCTCTGAAACTCCCCAGGAAAAAAAAAAAGCTAAAACAATCATCCCCAAACTCTGTAGATATTCAGATCTGCTTGGAAGAGAGAGGGAAGATGGAAATATCTGCACTGGAAGAGGGCAAAGGTCTCCCTGAGGAGTATCCTGCAAAGGCACGTGTAGGTTTGCCATGGAGGAACAAACAAAAAAACCCCTCAAAATAAGAAAACAAGGTTTTTTTGGTATCAAACAGCCCTTCCCCTGGTCAATCCCAGCCTCTGGCAATCAGGAATTGCTGTGGGACACTCGCTCTGCCTCACTGTTGTGCCTAAAAGTTGCATATTTTCCTTCCATGTGTCTGTCCCTCCTTTGAACCCAGCTCTGCTCTTGGCCTCTGCCCGTGGCAAAACTCTGCAGCTGAACTGCTTGCTTGGAAAAAAAACCAAAAAACTCCTTTCCTTTTATTTAATTTCAGATCTCTGTTCAATTCCTGTAGCATGAGACACACCAGGTGATGGCAAGAATAATCCATCTCCTTTCCTCTTCTCTGTTCTCCATTTGGTGCTTCACTGCCTACACCAAAAGAGCTCGGGCAGGGCTGGAGAGAGCCTGCTAGAAGGAACATATTTCAGCTCCAAACCTAAAATATCCACTTTGGGCAGAATTTTGCCCCAGTTTCTGACTCCACATTGGGGCCCAATACGCTCTTGGCGCTGATGCTGGTGACATTTCTCTCATCCCAGTGTGAAAAATGGACTTTAAACATGCTTTAAAAGTCAGGCTTTCCTGGTTTCTGAGCTATAAATCCTGCTTTTTTTGGGCCATACCTTCCAAGTGATAAATTTCTAGATGTCTGGGAAAATACACCGTAGAGAAAGCAGACAAAGCGGGAAGGGCTGTGCCATTGCCTGAAATGACATTTACATCTTGGATGGTGAAGCAACCTGGACAGGACTGTCCTACACGTGTCTGTGGGAAGGAAGGACAGAGCAGATGGAGCTTTCTTAGGGAAGGCAGGCAGAACCTGGGATGAAATGTCACCAGAGACCAGGAATGGGACAGCAAGATCCCAAACTGGGTGATATCTCCTCATCCTGCCCGAGCTCAGGGACTACATCTCACCTGGGAATTGCCATTTCAGGAGGCTGAGACCTGGGGTGCAGAAGGTGCTTCCCCATCCCATCCCATCCCATCCCATCCCATCCCATCCCATGGGAACAGCTGAGCTCCCCCATGAACCACCTCCCTTGGGCTCATGGGATGTCCAGAGGTTTCAGGGCCACCCAGCCCAAACCCCAGGATACAGATTTTCAGCTAAATGGCTCGAATGGCATCTTTTGGATTTTCCCTTTTGCCTAATTACAGGGATTTATTTTTATTACCCCTACAGGCTTGTTCCAAAACCCAGGCATCTCAGAAGGCTTTCCCAGGCTTTTGGATCAGACCTAAGCACTTGGTGGAGTTTTTCCTATAACAAATTATCCATTATTTGCTGGTTGTAATTTAATTATTAAACAGAAACTACAGATATTAAACTTTCAGGTGTCTTGAAATCAAGGACAAGACTCTCACTGCCTTCAGGAGATCCCCTGGGTTTCATTCTGGCTCCTGACACAGCGGTGAATTCACAAACTATGAAAAAAATGGATCTTTGATTGGACTTTGGTGAACTTTGGCCAACGTTTCAGCAGTCCAGCCACAACTGAGAGCTTAATGCACCTCTGCTTACAACATCTGCTCTACCTTCTTGGGAAAGGTGCTCACCGTGCCTCTCTGATGGCTTCAAACATCATGGATAAACGCGGGGATTAGGAAGGATTGGAGGCATCTGGTCCCTTCTGATCTGAGCATCAGCTCTCTCAGGGTGTTTTATAAAGGTGAGAAACTCTGATGCTTTCACCTTGGTTAAAACTCTTGAATATTCTTGGGAAGTGTAGGAAATGAAGACGTTACTCATCATCTTATTCTCGTGGCAGTTTTTCTAGCCTGAGATGTATTCCATGCAGCACCTGGGAGGAGAGCAGGCAGTGGACCCTGCTGGGAGTGCAAAGATGTGGTTTAGGAAGCAGAAACATTTTCATCCCTCTAACACCATTACATTTTGCCACGGACATCGTTGGAGAGCGCATGATGTTTGGAAATGGACTTTGCCTCTACCTTAAGCACGCAAAAAGTTGTTCTTAGTGTGTATCATCCCATACTTACATCATGCCATGGGCTCACCCAACCCCAGAAATGCTCTTTTCCCCTCAAGCTATGGAGCAGTAGACCTAGGGGTGATCTCCCCATAGGTTTCCCTGTTGCAATGGAATGAATGCATGGAGAGAAAAATTCTTACAAATCTGTCTTTATCATGGGTTATCTGCTGCTGTCTACCCTCAGATGAACTCTGATTTGAGCTGGACTTGTTGGAGTATGAGAGGTGAGATGTGAACTGTTTCTGCACAGACTGATGGTGACCAAATGCAACACATTTTCCCACACTGAAAATAAGCAATTTCTGACCAAAGTGCTGACTTGTTCTTTGAATGGAATTCTTGGCTATTGTCTGTAGGAAGGAGTGTTCATTTACAGGGATTTCAGAAGTAACCAAGTCCTGGAGTAAAATCTTCACCCTCAGGACACCTGTCCCTCCCTTCGAGATGTAATTCAGTGCCATTTCTATAGGTGCAAAGCTCTACAGCAGCAGTTAATATATGCATACTTCTGGGCTCCCTCATTACCATTTCAGTTGGCTCGTTTACATAATAACACAGAACAGAAGATCATTTGCATAAAATTAAAAAAAACCCAACAACCAACCCCAAAAATCCAATAACTGAATGTTGCTTTTATTTTGAAAGGGGCAGAGAATGAGCCTGTGAAGTTATTTATATCCCCAAAAGTACCAAGGAGGCTAATCGGCAGGGAACCGTGCTTTCTGCACAAAATGGGACCTGACCACTTCAATTTATTCATGAAATATTAGCTCATTTAGTGGAAGAGGGGTTTTTTTAAGCAGCTGGGTTGGAGCTGATGGGAAATCCTCTCCCAGATGCAGCAGGATCAGTGCGACCCCGAGCCAGACAAAAGTGAATTTCCCAGCTCCTGTCCGATGCAGAACCTGAAGGGGTTGGGGATGAGGGATCTGCTCCATGGTTACAGTTGAGTTGGTGTGATGGAAATATTCCATTCTCTTCCTGCACTTCTGCCTCGTGGTCATTTATCTAATCTAGGGGTTTTAGATCCACCCCCCTTACCTGGTGCTTGGATGGTCGGGCACCTTCATCTCCAACCAAGAGTCAGAGCAAAGCTCCTCCAGGTTCCCTGTTGTATCCTCATCTATAGAATCATGGAATGGTTTGGGTTGGAAGGGACCTTTAAAGGTCATTTAGTCCAACCCCTCTGCAGTGAGCAGGGACATCTTCAACCAGATTTCTTCTACTCCTCCTAATTTCCGTGTCCAAATATTCCCACATGAGCTGCCCTTGGCCATCCCAACTGGTGGGTCAACGTTGCTGTTGATGTAACAACAGCAAATTGGTGGAGTCACCACCAGTGGAATATAGACCCTCACTCAGGGTTCTGGGGTGGGAAAAGCCGTGTGCTGGTATCAGCAGGGACAGACGCAGTGGTGTGGGTTACGTGGGGGAAATGTGAGACTGAGCAGTCCAACGTGTACTCATTTGGTATTCAAGGCGTGTGCAAAGTGGCCATATTTGCATGAGAAAGGTTTGTTGGGAGAAATCTTAGGCCAAATCCTGTTCTCATTTCTAAATGAAATATTCATCCAAACACACAGCATCTTTCCTGACACCGGGAACATCACTTCAGGTTTACACAGCGAGAGCTGAACCTGAACTGAGAGTACTCAAAGCCTATGAAGCCACCGAGCTCTTTCCTACAGCAACTTCTGGCCAAACCATCACCAAAATTAAACTAAAACCTCCTGTAAGAAGCTGTCCTCTGCTTTGTGAACAGTGGTGCAAATCCTTGTGCAGATGATTGGGGTGAGCAACGCTGCTCTCAGCAAGTTCACACAGCACAGATGCCCTCAAAGTTGGACACATGAACTACCTCCTCTATCTGTTCTTTGGAGACCAGCTCTGGACTGTGGGAGCATTGGGGCAGAGGGACAATGGGACAAAATGTTTGTGCTAGGACGTCCCTGTCCCACAGCATGGTGCTCTGAAACAAAATCCTAGTGGAAGCATGTGAGCAGCTGCCCTCCACCCCCCTGGTACGCCAAAATGAATAGGCATTGTTGGGCATGGGTGTGGTGGGTTTCAGCACACTGAGCCTGCCAAACTTGGGCTCCTGCCCCAAATATTCACATGGCCTTAATAATTATGTTCCTCTTTTCTCATACTTCTCCATGCCCTCACCAGGGCTGTGGTGGCTCCTCTGTGCTGCTGGCAAGCACAACATTGCCCACGGCAGAGCTCCACGTGCCCACCCTGGCCAGGAGTTTCTGGAGCTGGATGCTTGCTCACAAGGAGCCACATCCTACTGTTCCATGGAAAATCCCTCAACAGAGCTGGAGTGGGAAGGAATAGAGGTCCTGGCACAGTCCCACTGAAGGTTCTTCACCGGGAGCAAGATTTGGGAGGGCAAAATCTCCTCTGCTAACCGCCCCCCTGCCTCACAAACCATTTATGCCCACCAGGAACCTCATCTCAGAGATCTTTCACCTTTCTGCTCAGTCCAGAGCCCTGATGGTAGATCACGCTGATGGGTGACACCTTGAAATCCTGCTCCCAGAAGCCCGGAAGAGCACACACAGGGAGGATAATACACAGCTTCGGGATGGGATCCTGACATCCTGCCCTTCTCCAGCAGCATAAACCCAATGTTTGTGGCACATCTGCTCCCTCTTCCAGGTATCTGGTCCTTCCATGGGGCAGCAGAAGACTGTGGAGTGAGCTGAGAACTGGGATACTCGATAAAAAGGGAGGTGATGCTCCTGAGATGCTACAGACATTGCTCTTGCAGAGACAATGAGCCTTTGGCTGTTTGTGATGTTTCCTTGTGTCCTGTACTGAAGATTCAGAAGGAAAAAGCTTTGACTTCACCAGTTGTACTGGGATCCCAGTGAGAGACTCCCATCAGCACCCAGTGAGGGTGTCCCCTGTGCTGGTACACGCTGGATAGTGCTTCTCCAGTTTCCTTCATCTCAGACCCAAATTGAGCCCGAGGGAATCCACAGCAGAATTTCACAACTCACTGTTTTAATAAATGTCTGGAAAATGCAGAGTGAAATTGAGTTAGGACCTTTCCAATACACTAATATTTTGGAACACATGGATCATGCATATGGGAATAGTCCTGGCCCGGAAAACATGGGTAAGACCCAAATAGCTCCAAGAAACAGCTCTCTGAACACTGCTTGGAAGCTGGATTCAATAAAGGGTGATCCCTTGGAGCTGAGGAAACAGGACAACCAGCCTGCTGAGACCCCAGCCTTGCTGGGGACGATTTCAAGGCCATTGGTGAGTGCTGTTCCATGACACAGGACAGATGCTCTGCCTGTTAATAATGAGAAAAATGGCTGTGAACACTGTTAATTGCCAAAATGTAAACTGGCTTCTGTGGTTTGCAACTCCCTCTTCAGCAGAAGCTGTGGATGATGTGAACTCTCCTTTGCTTTACAGACTCAGCGTGGCCACAAAAAGCAAAATGATGTGTCCATGAGGCACCTGGCTCAGCACCTCCAAAGCAACACGGGGGGAATCATAGAATCATGGAACTGTTTGGTTGGAAAAGACCTTGGAGATCATCAAGTCCAACTGTACCTGTTCACTACTAAACCAGATCTCTGAGCACCTCATCTACCCATCTTTTAAATCCCTCCAGGGATGAGGACTCAACCTCTTCCCTAGGCAGCCCATCCCAGTGCCTGAAGCTCCTACCCAAGAGTCAACATTTTATTGCAAAGAGCTGAAGATCTGGCCAGGTGCCCCATGTGCTCCCTGGGCTTTGCACCACAGCCCCAGAGAGACGTAACTGGGTGCTGAGCATCACCCTGTGTGCGCCCAGCTCTGGGAACTGGTTGCTGATTTGCAAGGGAAATGATGGGGAAATAATCCTCATTACCCAGGAAAGCTGCCCTCTTCCAGATCAACTTCACTTGTTATTCAGATCAGCCGATAAGCCTCATTTACATAATTTGTTCTTTCTTCCACACTCTAGCTTCTCTATCACAGTCAGAGCTGGGTTTTATTGCTCTTATTAATATTATTGCTCTGTGATCATCCCAGCTGAAGGGTTCGTGAATGCTTTCACACTTGCTGGGGGCTCTCAGCATGGGGAGGGGGTGGGTGTATTTTTGCCTCTCCTCAGTGTTTCCCGCATCCCCTGACTCTCAGCTTTGCTGGCTGAGAACGACACAGCTCATCACAGCTACCCCAGCTCTCAGGAGCTCATAACCAGGATAACAAACCGGGGAGAAGCTGTTTTTGAGGCCCCTCCCCAGCCCCCTTGGAGTTATTCCCAGCTGTGTGACGGCTCCGGGAGCAAAGGGGCTTTTTTTTGGTGTGAATATCTACTTTTCCTTTTCTCCGAGGAGGGATGCTAGAGATGGCACACAGCCACAGTGGTCTCTGCTGATGGTGGAGCAGCCTGCTGCCTGCCTTCTCGCTCCATCAGACCCAGGATTTGCTCCTGAAATCAGGCTCTTCTGCAACTTTCAATCACCTTTTAAAGATGATCAAAACTGAATCATCTCAGCTCCTACAGAGGAGACAGGGAAGGAAAACGCCAGCTGATGTTGCTGGCTGGGTTTTGCCTTGAATGAGAAGGCACCAATGCCTCATCCCTATCCCTATCCCTATCCCTATCCCTATCCCTATCCCTATCCCTATCCCTATCCCTATCCCTATCCCTATCCTTATCCTCCCTATCCCCATCCTCATCCTCATCCTCATCCACATCCATATGCACATCCATATCCCCATCCTTATCCACATGCCTATCCCTGTTCCCATCTCATCCCCATCTTTATCCCCATCCATATCCCCATCCTTATCCATATCCCTATCCCCATTACCATCTCATCCCCATCCTTATCCCCATCCTTATCCCCATCCTTATCCCCATCCTTATCCCCATCCTTATCCCCATCCTTATCCCCATCCTTATCCCCATCCTTATCCCCATCCTTATCCCCATCCTTATCCCCATCCTTATCCCCATCCTTATCCCCATCCTTATCCCCATCCTTATCCCCATCCTTATCCCCATCCTTATCCCCATCCTTATCCCCATCCTTATCCCCATCCTTATCCTTATCCTTATCCTTATCCTTATCCTCCCTATCCCCATCCTCATCCTCATCCCCATCCATATCCCCATCCATGTCCCCATCCTTATCCATATCCCTATCCCCGTTACCACCTCATCCCCATCCTTATCCCCATCCTTATCCCCATCCTTATCCTTATCCTTATCCTTATCCTTATCCTTATCCCCATCCCATCCCAGTTAGTCAGTGCCTCCCCATTTGCCCCCAGAGCCCAGAGCCAGGGGCTGCAGCGTGGGCAGACAATGCAGGAGGGGACATGCAGATGAGATGCAAAAGAGAAGGACACGGATTTGCATCGTTTGCTCCATGTAGAGGTTGCTTAGAGCTGGACCGGGGTGGGAGGGAATTGTTTTACAGCTTTCCTGGTGGATATCGATGGATATCGAAGGGATTTCTGGAGGAGAAGGACTTTAAAGCTTTGTCTTCTCAACTTCTAAAAATCCTGGTCCTCTTTGTGCAAATCCAGCTGCATCCGTTGCAATCAGCTGGCTAAATTTTATGTATTAATTACCTCTGTGAAACTACCCGAATTTTAGCTGATTAACACACTTTTCCCTTTCCTCCCAGAGCTCTGCATCTCCTCCAGCTCCCACCAGCTCTCCAGTCCCTCGTCCTGCTGGAGCTGTGCTGGGATAGGGGCTCAGAGAACACCCCAAACCATCTCTCTCATGGCTAATCCCAGCATTTCCCCGCATTTTTAGTGAGCAGGATGATGTTTTGTAGATAACAGGGAAGAACTTTCCGCCCTGGCCCATACCCAAGGTCCCAGCATGTCACCAGAAAGGTCCCTTCAGCCTACAACTCCTTGAGAAGGTGTTGGGTGTTGCCTTTGGGGGTTTCCCTGGGTTTCTCCTGGAACCAGGGGCTCGGGGAGCATCGTGTCAGCCAAACCCGGCACAAGCGGGGCCGCAGCGGCCGCGATCCCGTTACTTGCGTCTCTCTGGCTCCTCCTGAAGGAAACAGCCCCGTGTAGCTGCAGACACATTGCTCCTGGCCTGCAGAAGGTGGGATAATTTTGGATGGGATGAAAGCAGGCTGGAAAAACCAAGGGGAATGTGGAATTGAACATGGCGTTATCCCTGCCCACCACAGATCCATCGGCAGGACAGCACCCACCTCCCAGTTCAGCTGAAGCTGGCACAGCTGGGAGCTGGGGCTTGGAGTGGTGCTGGCTGGCAGGGACTGTGCCATGGGGGTGGAAGAAGCAGCCACGGGCTGTAGACATTGATTTTTTAGTGCTTCTCCATGTGGGAAGCAAGACCAGAAACCCATCCTTTGAGAGCAGGAGGGAGAGGTGACCTCTTGCCTGTGGGACAGAGCCCTGTTCTTTAATTTCCCTACCCCCAGGAGCTTGGGTTTTGTACCCTGGGCTTGGGTTTTTTACCCTGGGCTTGGATTTCTTACCCTGGGCTTGGAATTTTGTATTCTGCTGCCACTCTCTGACTCCCAAATCCTAACAGTGATAATAAATATCCCTCCTGCTTTGCTCTGAAGAGGTTTCCTGCTCAGCCTCAGCCCAGGCTGGGGCACAGAGATAGTTTGAAAGGACAACCCCGCTGTGCCAGGTTGCTCCAGGGCCACCCAGCCCTGGATGTCCTCTCTGTCCCTGCTCTTTGCCGGACCTCGTACAGAAAACCCGACTGGCAGGGAGCTGGGAGGTGGCTATTCATTCTCCAGCCAAGGCACAGCTCTTTTTTTCTGGAACATATATTTCATGTCACTTTGTGCTGTGTTTCTGTGGGATAAGTTGCTGCCATGGGAAAGCAGGACCACGGCTGCAAGGGGATAAGCAGCTACGAGGGAAAGGGATGGATGCTCAGGAAGGGAGCAGCTCCCAGGGGATTGAAGTCCCCAAACTTCATAGAATCATGAAATGGTTTGGGTTGAAGGGACCTTTCAGGGCCATCTAGTCCAACCCCCCTGCAATGAGCAGGGACATCTTCAACCAGATCAGGTTGCTCAGAGCCCTGTCCAGCCTGACCTTGAATGGTTTCAGGGATGGGGCTTCTACCACCTCTCTGGGCAACCTGGGCCAGGGTTTCACCACCCTCAGTGTAAAAAATTTCCTCCTTATATCCAGTCTAAATCGAGTCTCCCCTCTTTTAACTTAAACCCCTCACCCCTTGTCCTATCCCTACAGGCCCTATTAAAAAGTTTCCCCCCATCATTCTTATAGGTCCCTCCAAGTATCAAAAAGTGCAACAAGGTCTCCCCAGAGCCTTCTCTTCTCCAGGCTGAACAATCCCAACTCTCTCAGTCTCTCTTCATGGGAGAGCTGCTCCAGCCCTTGGATCATTTTTGTGGCCTCCTCTGGACCTGTTTCAGCAGATCCACGTCTTGTGCTGGGGGCTCCAGAGCTGGATGCAGCACTAACTCAACTTGGGGCAAAGGTTGGACTATCAGCCTGGCAAATGCTGGTACCACGGCACCCACCAGTGTAGCTGCTGGGAGAAAAATTGCTGTGCAGTGATGTGTCCACCAAGGAGCTTAAAGCATGTCAGACTTCCTCCACTTCCTTGGGGACAGGCATGACAGACACTCGTGTTATTGTTTGTATAGGTTGCCTGAAGTGAATCACATCCCTGGGCTCCAAAATAGCTGTGGGGGGTTCTCCCTGGGGAATTGGTCACCCCAGAGAAGAAACAGGAAAACAACAAGCTAAATATTAAGGGTATGTTTTAAAGTGAAACCCAAAGACAGCACTCAGGGTAACACATGTCCCCCAGATACCCACCTAGCCTGGAATGAATGAAGAAGTTATTTCCAGATGTCTTCAGCAAACACAAACCTACTCAGTAGTTAAATTTTCCCCCTAAGCTCTTGAATTCTTCTGCAGGTGAAGGAGATGGGCTTTCTGGTTACTTAGTCTGGGTTAAAAGTCTGTGTTTCCCCAGCTGAAGAGAAAAATGGTGAATTGTTGTTAGAAATGCTGTTGACTATTTCAAGGCACTGAAAATTCGGATGCTACAAGTCACATATCTACTCTGAGCAGGTATGGAGCTCATTGCCCATGAAGGCTATGGTACAAGCAGACCTGAAGATCTGCAGATCTTCTCTCAGCCCAATGCTGTGAATGGTCCCAAGACCACGCACAGTTTTATAAATCTGTTTCCTATGAGATGCTGCTCATGTCTCTGCTAAGGGAAAGGGCTGAACCCAACCCCTGCTAAAGCAGCGGGGACTTTGCAGAGGAGGAGACAGGACAGATGCAGCGACCACAGGGGCTGGTCAGGAGCCCAGACTCATCAGGCTCCAGCAACTCCAGCTGTGAGGACCTTTCCTGAAAGCACAAGTCTCCAACGAGGAGGGATGTGTGGGCTTTGCCGAAATCAGAGGCCTTAGAGCACTGAAAATGTTGAAAATTTTAATTTGAAAATAACATTGTGACCAAGGCAGAGCCTTCAGAAGGTGTGGGGGCAGTTCCCACCAAAACCGCATCCCTGCCTGGAGACAGCCACAAGCTTGGTCACCTCTGCCACCACCCCTCAACCAGGCTCTTGGTCCTTCTTGCTGTACAGCACTGAGTGCTACATTTTATTTGTGCCAATCCCAGAAACCATCATAGAATCACAGAATGGTTTGGGTTGGGAGGGACCTTAAAGCTCATCCAGTCCCAACCCCCCTGCCATCAGCAGGGACACCTTCCACTAGACCAGGTTGCTCAAAGCCTCATCCAACCTGGCCTTCAACACTTCCAGGGAGGAGCAGCCACAGCTTCTCTGGGTAACCTGTTCCAGTGTCTCACCACCCTCACGGTGAAAAATTTCTTCCTCACATCTCATCTCCATCTCCCCTCTCCCAGTTTCAAGCCATCACCCCTTGTTCTGTCATTCCCTGCCCTTGGCCAAAGTCCCTCCCCAGCTTTCTTGTAGGCCAAACCATCATTTTGCTGCAGCTTTTCCCTGGGAGAGCGTTGGCCTCACGTCCCCGTTTCTCACCGAGAGCACGCGGGGCCATTAGGGTTTTCCTGAATTCTTCCTTTCTGGAAGCCCTTTTTCTCTTAGGTGACATTAACCGAGAGCTCTCTGTCACTCCACCCCACTTTAATGATTTCCTCTGGAACATTTTGTGTTCAATAAACTAGTGTGTTCCCCATCTGAGGTGAATCTCCTGCAAAGAGAAGGAAAAAAAACCAACCCAACCCAACAACCCCGTCCTGAGCAGACTGTGCTCTTGTCGCCAGCGCCTGCCACCCTAATTACGCCGTAGAAGAATGTGCAGATGGCAGAGGTCCCTGAACATTCTGGGCAGGATATTGCCTGCTCCTGGACGCAGCCTCTCCTCCCTGCTGCAATAACATTTGCTATAATAAACCACGACTCCGTTTCAGGGAAGGCGTGAGCGCGGCGTAGACGTTTTGGCCCCTCTGCTCCCCGTCCATGGAGGTGACTGAAAGTGGTGGGACCCATCTCCTTGGAGGTACTGACTCGCTATGCTTGGGGGGTGGGGGGAGTTTTCTGTACTGGGGAACCCCCACAATGGGGTTGGGTTGGCAGAGGATATGCTGGGGGGTGCTGAAGGGGTGGATTTATTGCTCTCCTGCCTTCCCCTATGGGGTAAATCCAAGCTGGGCAGCCGGGATGGCTCCAGGCGGCTGCTGGAGCTGCAAACTGTCCCCTTGGCCTCCAGATTCTGTGCCAGAGCCTGGCCAGGCATCCTGTCCTCCTGTCCGGGCAGCCAGCCCAGCCTCTTCCTCCTCCTCCAGCCTCCTCCGTCCCGCTGCAGGCGGCTGGGCTCCTGCCCGGCTCTGCCTCCCCGGGACACGCACCGGGAGCTGAGCACGGCCCTGTGAAATGCTCCTTCTCTGCAAAGCTGCTCCTCTGCCTGCCAGGCTGTCTGGAAACCTCCTGGGAGTCACCTCGTCCCCATGGCTCTGGTCCCTGCCATGGGCAGAGGGAGAGACAAAGTGTCTAGGAGGGCTCTTTGCTTGGACACTGGGTTGCTGGTTTGAGCTGCTTGGGGAGGTTCAGCCCATGCAGGGGGAAACTCACTGGTTTCCTAGAACCAGAGACTTGGGACAGCACTGGGGCATCTCACTGGCCATGAGGTACCATCAGGTTATCTCTACATTGGGCCAAGAGTGAGTCCTTGTCTGGGGCTTTGCTGCCAGAACGATGCCCATGCCCCACATCCATCTGGAGGTGCTGAGTCCATCACTTCTCCACGAGGTCTCCGACAGTAACTAACACGTCTTCCCAGCCCAAACCAGTCCCTATTCCCAGTCTGAGTTTTGCTTGGTTTCCATTTCTGGGCTTTGCCTGTCACATGCTGGGGTTTGCTGTTCCCACCCCAACATTTCAGCATGGGTGGACATTTCTGCCCTGGGTTCCTTTGGTGGTTTTTCCAAGGATAGCTGTTGGCTCTTGGCTGGCCAGGGCAAAACAGGCTGGTCCTTCTCCAACCTTTAGGGAACAAGGCACTGATTCAGGAGGAAATATAGTGTGTGCTCCTGCCCCATCACACCTTCCCACTCCATGCCAGGATGTACCTGAAGAGCAAGGAGTCATTTTTGGGATGTGTCTCTGGGATGGCAGTGTCACCCCTTGCTCTCCCATCTCAAGTGTTTCTCCTTGATCTGACACAAACCCTGTAGGAAGACAGGGTCCATCTCCTGGTGTGTGACAAGGTAGGGGGGGGACAGCACTAGAAAGGTTTTTTCCACATATTTGATTTACCCCTCAAATTAGTAGAAACTATTGAGGAGGGGGGTCAATCCAGAGCTGTGGAAAAGCTCCCGTGGACCCTCACGAGCTTTGGACCAGGCTCTGCTTTTTGGGAACCATAAATAGAAACCGAGTCACTCAAATATCCAGGACCTGTAAGAACCATTCATAGCTGCAAATTAACAGCTACCGTCAGACCCATCTGTGCACGTCCCAACCCCGGGTCGGATTCCTGCTCCCTCTGTTTAACCTGATGACCATAATTACACCCTCGTTTATACACCCGGCGGCACCTGAATGCTTTACAAGACAAACACCTAATCCCGCGGTGGAAATTATAGCCACATAATATCTCTTTTCATTATTTGCTGAGGTGTTGAGTCTGATTACAGCACACACTGTTTGCTTTGTACCAGGGTAAAGCCCCTGTAATTTCTCTGCAAGTCAACATCATTCCAACGAGGAGGCTGAAAATCTACAGGCTACTGTGCAAACGAGCTAGCAAATATTAATCCACAGTAAATGATCTGGGAGGTGGAGGCGGGGAAGGGGTGAGCAAAGTTATTTATACCCCCCCAGAGATTAAGAATGGTAAATTAAAAAAAAAGAAAAAAAAAAGAGGAGGATGAGGGGTGTGAAAAATTCCTGCTAAATGCTGCTGCTGTCCCTGCTCCCTGGGGTAGGGCAGTGTGTTTTCCTGGGGGGTTGCTAATGGGAGGTGAAATACCCCAGTTCAAAAGATGGGTCTCCCCTTATCTCCCATGAGCTTTAAAGAGCTGACAAAGATGGGTTGAGCTTCCCATGTTGTCCTGACACGTGGCTTCCCACAGACCCTGGAGAAAGTCACTGAATAGTGCTCTGACTCAGTTTCCCTCTTTTTAAACTGGGAATATTGATGCTTCCTCATTCCCAAGGATGGTGTCCTACATGGATGAGAGGTATGGGTGCTGAGAGCTGTGGCAATGGGTCCCACTGGATTTATTTAAACTTAGGATGTGTGAAAAGTCTTTGTCAGATGCTGTTTTCCCAGTTGAAGGGGGTGGTGGGCATCACCCAGACCCTTTCCTCATTATCAAGGAAACACCAGCAGCTGTCGGTGAGATCCCTTCAACTCCCACTGGGAAGGCTGGGAAACCCCATGGATCTTCCATTATCCCCTCAAAATCTACTTTCCCATCTACTGCACTGTGAGGATAACACCTCCCCCAGTGCCTTGCTCAGGATTTGGCCTTGGAGTGTTCCCCAGATGGGAGATCCCCTCATTTCCCACCTTCTGGTCCTTCCCAGAAGACATAGAAACTGCAGATCTTGTGGGACACTGCAGAAGCATTTTCAGGGTTAAGTGTTGTCTTTTTCACTCAAATTCTACTGACCAAGTTTGCCAGGAAACCAGCGTCTTCACTGCAACAAGGAAGAGTGGAAATCCATTTTCTTACCGAGATGACCCTGTTGATGGGGACTGTCTGAGTTGGAGATCTGGAACCCCCACAACCCCCCGTAAGCTCTGCCCCGAGCGGGGTGGCAGTGGCAGCACCTCTCCATGGTTCTACCACCCAGCTCCCCAGGAAAAATATCACCCTTGGTCTCTCCCCAGGAAAAACATCACCTTGGGCTGAGATGTAACAGGAGTGACGTTGTCTGGAAAGAAAGAAGGATTTACTTTAACCTGCGGCGTGTGGGTTTGCAACCAAAGTACACAGGCGGGCTTGGGGCTAGACTGTACCCTGGACCCCGGCCAGGCGATGGGCCAAATCCTGCTCTGCATCCCAGCCATCTCAACTCCTGCTTGGTGGTTTCAGGGCAGTTCACTCCAGGTTTCCACCGAGGGAGCTGAGGTCATCCTGCTGCCCTCTGTCCTGTGGCTCAAGCTGGTGTGGAGCAGGAGGTTCATGGTGAAACACCGGCAGCATCCGCGCTCCGGCTGCTCTGCTCCGGTGGTGGCACGAGCAGGGAGTGATGTTATTGAAATCCATGTCAAACGGGTGTTAATGAAGGAAAACCAGGCCTGCGTGTTGCACCCCCCTTAAATCTTTGGGAAAAGGTGTTGCTGTGCTGGAGGGAGGAGAGTCATTATTGTTCCCAGTGGCAGATGGGGAAATGGGGGCACAAGGGAGCACTGGGGACCCTGGGGTCACTCCGGGCAGCCACACCGACTCTGGGTGCCCTGACCTTCTCCAAAACCCTCCAGAGGGAGTTTAATTAAATTAAAAAAAAATAAAAGCAAATGCAAGAGGGGATGTAAAGCCACTAGAAAGTGTCCAGAGGAGGCCACAAAATTGGTGAAGGACTTAGAGGCTGAAGTCGCTTGGTTTGTTCAGCCTGGAGAAGAGGAGACTGAGAGGAGATCTCATGGGGGTCTAGAACTTCCTCCCAAGGGGCAGAGGAGGGGCAGGTGCTGATCTCTTCTCTCTGGCCACCAACAAATGCCAGGAGCAGAGGGAATGGCAGGAAGATGTGGCAGGGGAGGGTGAGGTTGGCCATGAGGAAAAGGTTCTTGAGGCAGAGGGTGGTGGAGCACTGGAACAGGCTCCCCAGGGAGATGCTCATGGCACCAAGCCTGACAAGATTCCAGCAGCATTTGGCCAAGGCCCTCAGGGACATGGTGTGAATGTTGGGATTGTCCTGTCCAGGGACAGGAATTGGACTGGATGGTCCTTGTGGGTCCTTCCAACTCACAACATTCAATGGTTCATTTGATGGTTCAATGATTCTATGAATGCAACTTGAATGAGGCAGGTTGGACATGTCAAGCCACGCTGGCTTCTCCATCCCACCATGCTCCAACTCCTGCATCTGCCACAGGCACATGCATGTGTACACACATGTACATGGTCACACGTGTGCTCCCAGTGCACACACAGAGGGATGGGGTCTGTGCTGGGCTGGGACTCGGCCTCCTGGAGATGGAGAAGCAAAGAGCTGTTTCTCCAGCACTCAAGTTTTTCTTTCAGACTCCGAGCTGCCTTGCCAAGTGTTATAAAAATATATCAGTGTGAGCCAAAACATTTAGCACTCCACTTATTACTTTAAGGTTATAGGTTAAACAAATTCCTTCTCAGAATTTACTGTGTTCATTTTAGCTTCACAACACAGCCCTGCTAGCGGTAGATATATTTCACACTGTAATACCTCCCTTATGTATTGGAGGGGGGGTGGGGGGGAAAGGAGAAGAGGAAAGTAGCTTTCTAAATTTTTATGTGAACAAAAGCTACTATATAAACCAGCTGAAAACAAGTCCTTTGCAAGAGATAGTTTGTAAAACTTATTTTCCAGTAACCAATAAACCAAGAATGAAAGGTAAAGTTTGTTTTTACCTTGCCTAAAAGTTTTATTATTTTTTTTTTCTGAGTTTTGCCCCTTTTTTTTTGTACAATAAAAGCCTAAAAAGAAAATAAAGAGCTGAGTTCACACCTTGGGCAGGGCAAGCAGGTGCAATTGTTCCAGTCAAAGTGCAGCTCTGTAAGCCAGGCTTGAACCCCTCTTAGGTAGAGCACGGATTCAGATAATGGGGTTTGCTGGAGATATTTTACATTCAGCTCTAGATAAGGAAACAAAAAAAGATGCTTTTGGAGAATGCAAACTTGTTGTTTGCAGCCTTTGCTTTGCCACTGGGCCCCCTCCAGCCCTGTGTGATATAAACTCTGCCTTTTCTCATCTGCTTAGTGATCTACACAAACAAATTCCATCTTCACAGCCTACATGTGTGTCCTTGTTGCTGGTAGCTCATGTCACCTCCACTCTGCTCCGTGCAGGTCACCTTCCCTCCATCTCCAGGAGCTATAGAGGGGCTGAAGCTTTCATCCCACACTGGAGGGGTTAATTCATATCAGGTTCATTCATTCTATGGATAAATCATATCATATTTGGAGAAAACCTTCCCAGATGGGAGGACACAAAGCTGAGTCAAGGGCAAAGCTGAGCACAGTGACCATCTGATGCTGTTCCCCTCAGTGTCATGGGGAAGGACTGGAAGCAGCTCCAGGATGCCAGGGAGGGAGCTGGGCTGGAGCTGCTGGTTCAGGTTTCCTTGGCTGCATGAGGCACAAATTAGGGACCATGATGGGAGACAACGTGACTGGAGATAATAACGTGATGGGAGATAACGTGATGGGAGATAACATGACTCTTCGAGAGGGACTGGGGTGTGTGTTGGGGTGCATTGGTGCCAAAACTCCTCTTTTTTTGATGTTCAGAAGTGAAGAGGGAGGTTGGATAATGCAGCTCAGCCCAGAGCAAAGCACCACTGATGTTCCTGTCCCAAGGGTGAGGTTGATCCCCCGCGAAGGGCACCTCTCTCCTTGTAAATAAATTCCCCTTTGGAAACCACCCTGCAGAGAAGGGCCACGTCATCGAATTAAACTTATTTTTGGACTGGGACAGCAAAGTTGGTGATGGTGGCACATAGTGAAACAGCCATTTGTGTGGAAAATACTGAAGTCTAGTGGTGCCCTTCCCATTCACTCAGGTACCAAAGCAGTCTGCAAAATCTGATGTCTGTGCAAAATCTGAAGCTATAGATAAAAAAAACCCATAAAGAAATTCCAGAGCTCCTCTGCTCTGGGTTGTCCTACAGCCCTGGTCAGGAATGGGGAGGGGGCTCATCCTGCCCTTATATCCCCTTGCAAATGACTTGTGAGATGAAGGGGCTCCAAGTTGCAGGTCTTGTTTCTATGGAACAGACCTTAACAAAAGGGAAAAGAAAGAAAGAAAGAAAAAAAGAAGTATTAGGTCCGGTTCACGTTTGGGTTTTGGATTTCACCTAGGAGGAGGGGAGGAGAGAGGGAAATCAGACATCGAGGTGTCATGTATGCGAGCTAATAAAACCGGTCCAGCAGATCGAAGATGGAGGAGCTGAGGGACTGTTTAGAGGTATCCGTCACATAAATGAGGAGGTGGAGGAAGTCTGGATGATAGTAACCCCATATTAAAAAATTCTGCCCTGTCAACAAGCGAAGAACTACATGGTGGAAATACGCCTGTGCTTGTTGAACTGTGAAACCAGATGTCTTAGAGCAATAACTATCGCCCAGGAGGCGGGGAGAGCCGAGAGGAACACGTTTGCCTGTGATTAAGAAGAAAAAAAATATATATATACATGCTGCCACAGCCGTGGTTTCAATTAAAATGGCTCAAACCAAATATTGTTCCTATTAATGGGATGTCCAGCTGTGACACCACCGTGTAGTATCCTTACTGCAGGCAACATCTGCAACGTAATCCCAGCATCCACACAACAGAACCAAGGAGCTGAGAGGCAGCTCACATTTTTCCCGCTGGCTCAGCCTAGATGAAAAGGTCCTCGTAGAAAAAGGGGAAAAAATAGAGGCATGGGAGAGGCAGAAGGTGATGTGAGCTGTGCCTCATCTGTATCTTTGAGTAAATGAGGATTTTGGCATGTAAAATTGGGGATGTGGCATTAGACTGAGTTTGACACGGCAGAAACAAGTCGTAGTTACTGCAATAGACACTGGAACAGGTTGCCCAAGGAAGTAGTGGATGCCCCCTCCCTGGAAGTGTTGAAGGCCAGGTTGGATGAGGCTTTGAGCAACCTGGTCTAGTGGAAGGTGTCCCTGCTGCTGGCAGGGGGGTTGGGACTGGATGATCTTTAAGGTCCCTCCCAACCCAAACCATTCTATGATTCTATGATTCAATAGGAAGAAACCACCGCGCTGTTTTTCCAAGGATTAAGAAGCAGCCTTGTGATTCCTTACAGCATTTAAGCTGTGTTTAAAATTAAAAAAAACCCCAAACCCCAACCAACCTTGAGCTCCAGCTCTGGGCTGGGAGCTCGTAAAGTCGAGGTTTGCAGAACAGGAGCTGTTGCCACCACTTTAAAAAAAAAAAGAAAAGAAAAGAAAAGAAAAGTGTTTCCTCACAGTGTGTAAACTCATCTGCGCTCTGGAAATAGATTATTTGTCCCCTGAACAAGATCTTGTGTTTCTGTGCCCTGTGAGGTGACGCAGACACCGAGCGAGCGGCTGCTCGCCTTCCTCGCAGGAGCCGCGTCTGGGGAGGTGGGAAGGAGCCGTCGCCAGAGCACGTCCCAGCCCTGGTACGTTAGGGGCTACTGGTGTGATACTGGTATGAAATCTGTATGAAAACATCATCTGTTGTGGGAGAAGAAGGGGAGAAAGGAAAGTGTGGACTTCCTAGTGGTGATTAAATGTGAAGAAGTAACTTGGAAGAGAATTCTGTGAATGGAAAATCACTGATTCTGTGAAGAAATAAGTGAGGAGGAGGAGGGTGTGCAGGTACATGGGAAGTTCGAGTCCTGTCCTCTTTGCATTCTGGTTCTTCTCTCTGAACATCAGAGGTGATGGAGTTGCTACTGTGGATTTTGCAGGGTGGAGCTGCAGTGTCTGCAGATCTCTAGAGACTTTTAGATCCTGCAGCATTTCTAGACCTTACATGGTGCTCCCCATTACCCTTTGCAAGACCCATCCCAGACCTTTTCTATGACCTTTCCAGAGCTGCTTTGGAGGCAAACCAAACTTTCTCTGGAGCTTTTCAGAGTACTATGTAGCCTTTCTAGAGGCCATCAAGAGCTCTCTAGAGCTTTTCTGAAGCCCCATGGGACCATCCTTATAGCACAACTACAAAGACTCCTGAAACACTCTAGGCTCTTCTTGAGAGTCCTTCCTGCAGCTCACAGGAGCTTTCTGAAACCATAGAATCACAGAATGGTTAGGATTGGAAGGGACCTTAAAGATCATCCAGTTCCAACCCCCCTGCCATCAGCAGGGACACCTTCCACTAGACCAGGTTCCTCAAAGCCTCATCCAACCTGGAGTCTCTCTAGAGCCTGGACAGACCTTGCTCAGAGCTTCTCTGGACATATTCTAACGTCATCTCAGACATCCCCTCTCCCAATGAAATACTTCAAAGCTTTCCCAGAGCCATTGAAGAGCTTCCCTGGAGCCTTTCCAGAACCTCTTGGAAAGCACCAGTCGACAAAACCCAAAGTCACAGCTTGGCAATTTCCTCAAGTCGCACGTCGGCAACTTTGGAATTCACAAAATAAAGGCAACAGCTGTAAGTGACGCGCCATGGGACTGTGTTCCATTAGGAAACTTACAGAGACATGTTAACTCATGTTAAATTAGGTGGAAAATTGATCTTCACCATTTCCCCGTGGCTGTATGTGTCATCAGCAGAGCGCAGAGTACCCCTGGGCTGCCATCACACGTGTTTGTCTGCACGCTGGATACCATACAGGACCTAACCAGATGCTTCTTTATCAAAGTGACATGCACTGGGGATGGATTCGAGCCTTGAGGATGGAAAATGTGATGGTGCTGATAATGCAGAGCGTGCAGATGTTAGCAGTGAGAGCCTGGCCTGTTTTACACGATGATCAGCAGCACGTCGGTAATGGTTTGGGTTTGCTGGGATGTCTATTCTCAAAGTTGACATATGGCTCAGTTCCTCTGGTGTGGGGAAGACACAGCAATGGGGGCCAGATCCTCTTTGAAACCTAACGAGATCACTCCTGTGGTCTTAATTGTAGTGAAAGGCTTGTTCCAGCCCTTGTTCCCACCTACCAGTCCCTTTGAACTTGTTTGTATCCTCAGCTGGAAAGCGTTCCTTGAGCTCCAGCTTTGTAACGGGGCCCCTCATCTCTTCAACAGTAAGGGAGGGGCAGAGAGGATTTATCTGAAATAATTAATTTCAAGAGGAGGGTATTTTACTGAGCTCCTGGATATCATGAGCTCATCTCTAACTTTCTGGTTATGCTGGGGCTTCAAGCTGCACTAAAACACAAGCTCCAGCTCCAGGTTTCTCGAAGCTTTCTGGCAATTAAGAAAATGATTCAAAATGTGCAGTGTATGCTCTCCCTCCACTTTTTTTTTTCATGTAAATATTGCATCATTCTTTTCAGGACCATGATCCACTTCTCTAAGTGAGCTTGGTAGGATTTTGAGAAACAAAATCTCACAGTCACAAGCCTTAGACACTAATATCTCTGTGGGATTAGCTCTACTCTTGCTCTCTACGATTAATATTCTTCCTACACTTCAACATAGTGTTGCAGGTCAGCTGGTGGGACTCCCAAAAGGATGTATGAGTTACTCAGCCAGCAAGGCTGTTTGCAAATGTCTCAATTCATCCCTCACCTTTCCGTAGCACATGAGCCTATTGATTTTGTTTCCACCTGTGGTGTTACTCACGCTGCCCTTGGGCTCCTGCGAAGGCACACCTATGCTTGCTGAGGGTTTCTCTGTGGAGCCACCCACTCACCAGTACCAAAAGAGAAGATCTTCCTTCACCAGATGGTTTCTCCTGCTGGCAAGCCAGCTGTCTATTCATTAACTTATCCCACCACACAGGTAAAGCAGACCCCACCTCCAGCCAAATCATAGAATCATTAAATGGTTTGGATTGGAAGGGACCTTAAAGATCATCCAGTTCCAACCCCTCTGCCATCAGCAGGGACACCTTCCACTAGACCAGGTTGCTCAAAGCCTCATCCAGCCTGGCCTTGAACACTTCCAGGGAGGGGGCATCCACAACTTCCTTGGGCAACCTGTTCCAGTGTCTGACCACCCTCACAGTGAAGAATTTCTTCCTAATATCTAATCTAAACCTCCCCTCTTTCAGCTTAAAACCATTTCCCCTTGTTTTGTCATTAACTGCCCTTATGAAAAGTCCCTCCCCAGCTTTCTTGTAGGTCCCCTTCAGGTACTGGGAGGCCACTATAAGGTCCATCCAGTAAAGCAGACCTCACCTCCAACCAAATCCATCCAGTTTAAGTTCCTCTTTCAGTGGCAAAGCACAAAAATCTCCAACTTTTTCCATCGAGCACCTGAGCCTTTGTCTCCACCAGCATCCTCCAGCCTCCTCAGAACCCCCCTGCTTTGTCTCACACCAGCACTGCTTCCCCGTGCTCGGTGGAGGGCTGTTTGCACACGCATGCCTTGGATGGCTTTTATTTTTTCACCGGGACACGGAGCAGTGTAATGTCTGTCTGCTTTTCCTGCTTGTCTAGTTCTTTAGAAACCACATGTTCTTCCTTCAGCAGCAACTTCGTATTTATTAATCTGCAAAACAAGACTGCTCACTCTTTTTTTTTTTTTTTTGCAGCAGCAGCAGTGGCAAGTTGGCCAGAGTCCAAGGAGACCCTTAGTCACTTCATTTACGCAGGCTGCAATAAGAGGAGGGAGAACCCGTCGGGGAGTAATTCGAACATTCAGACGCCTGCACCGAACTCTCATTTCTACCTCATTAACTTTACAGTTTGACAACTTCACAAGCCAGGGACTTCTGTCATGATTGCTGCTGCACAGCCAAGTGGCAGACACCTTCTTGCAAGTGTGCAGGCTGATTTCGTGTACGGTTGCAATGGATTTTCCTGCCCTTGCAGGGAGTAAGTCCCAGCTCTTGGCTGGTAGGGTCTTCCTGTGGGTCACAGCTATGTTTGGGGGGTAATTGCCCATACGCCCTTGTCATGGGGCCTCTGCTGCTCCAGGTGTGTGCCTGGCAATGGTCTTACACACCATGAATGAATCTGGTCTTGCTTTTGCCTAGACAAGGAAAAAATTCAGACTTACGTCAAAGTTAGTTGAAATGAATTAACTAAGCTTGACTTCTCCTGTTTTGTCTCTGGAGATGCAGCTTTAGCTCAACTTTAGCTGAAAGAAGCAGGGACTACAGGCCAGGGTCAATACCATGAGCTGGTTTGATGATGGTGCATCCACACTGGGTCAGCAGGTAGAGTTTGGATCAGGCTTCACTAATTTATGTTGACTATAGGGAGTGAGGGGTAGATGAAGGGTTCCCCCTCTGCTGGGCAAGCCTTTGGGCAGGGTGTAGAAGACCACTGCCCATCCCTGCTCTGCGGTTTTGTCTTCCTTCTCCCTTTGGTCTTGACACTGTACCTGTGGCTCAGCCAGGTGGTTCTCACACATCTACATGGTCCTGCTGAAAAATTGAGACTGCTTGGGTGCAATGCACGTTAAGAGTTTCTCACATTGGGCCCTTTGGACTTCTACTCACCACTTCTGGAGTACAAGGTTGCAACTGGGCATTCGTGTCAGATGCCAAAAATCAGTGTTTCTTGAGATCTATCTCCTGTTCCCATTAACAGAGCCTCTAGAAAAACTCTGGCATGGCCATATGTAGGCTCTGCAAAAGCAGAAGAGAACCCAGTGCCCTCTTCCTGGTGTTGAGTGGATCTCAGCACAGGGAGTCTGAATTACAAGCTCTGCTTTTTTTGCCTTGCCATAAAGAACATGACTCAAAGGCACCCAGGGAGAGGTGGAGGGTTGGAAATACAACTTTTATAGCCCTTCTTCTGTTTATAAGGATGTTTTAACCTTTCAGAGTTTCCAAGAGCTTATTGCACAACCACCAGCTGGGCTTGCTGATGCCTTGTGCCATGGCAAGTGATCCAGAGAGCTCCAGGAGGAGTAGGAACAGGGATGAAACACCAGCACCCTGAGCTGGAGAGCCTTAAGGGAAACCCAGAAGCAATAGTTGGGAAAGGTTATAAATCCTCTTGCTTAAATGCTCTGCAAAGCTCTAATTAACAGGGGTAAGGACAAAACTTCCCTTTCAGGCACATTGGCCCACAGCTGCCTGTTTGCACTTTCCTCTCAAGGAGTTGGCCTGAGTCACTTCTGAAGACAAGGGAGACCCAACTCGATTAAATTCCTTGCTTGAAAACCAGCGTGGGGATTCCTGCAGCTCCAAGTTAAGCTGTTTTATCGAGTAGACAGCTTATGCATCCATCACTGCCTGGGGTTTCAGATCCAGCCCTGGCTGGTGGAGATAGAAAACGATCAGCTTTAGATGATAGCTCAGAGGCCTGCCAAGGCAACGTGGCTTTGTCCTCAGTGAGATACATATCACCAAGGCAGCCATCCAACGATGCAATCATTGCACCTTGACCTAGTTTGAGCTTACAGACCCTTTCAGTAGCTCAGATTGGTCTCACACACACACACACAAAAAAAAAGGTATAAAAAACAGGACTCTATCTGGAAAAATGCCTTCTCATACGGTGTTCCTTGGCCCACTCAACAATGGAGACATAAAGATGCTTTTCCAGAAACCTTCCCAGGTTCCTCTTCAACCCAAAGTCCATATCACAAAGAAATTACATTGGGAACATGGTCAG
Organism: Antrostomus carolinensis; assembly: GCF_000700745.2. Taxonomy (NCBI): domain Eukaryota; kingdom Metazoa; phylum Chordata; class Aves; order Caprimulgiformes; family Caprimulgidae; genus Antrostomus; species Antrostomus carolinensis. The sequence continues at coordinate 24,636 of NW_010293197.1, forward strand.
GAATTTGGTTTGGCTGCAGAGGGGCTGCTCGATGGGATGAGAGCTGGTACCTCTGAGGGAACAAGACGAGGTCAAGGGAGGAACTAAAGAGGAAGGCGAGAAGGAGAACGCTGATGGGTATTGCACAGTAAAGCCTTTGTTTGCTGTTATGTGTGAAGCACCATAGATGTGGAGAAGATGTTTCTTCCTGGTAGCAAGACCAAATGACAAGATAAAGTCCTTCCTTCACCTGAGAGCAGTGAGATTAGATAAGGACATGTCCATGTAGTGCAGAATCTTATCTTGCACCCACCACCACCGAGAGGTGCAGGGCACCCTGCAGGTGTGGAATTAATTGCTGCCTTTCCTAAAACACATTTGCAATGTGTAGGTGTCTTCTCCTCCCATACTGGATAACCCAGGAGAAACTTTTTTCTGCAGGTCAAGCCAAAGAGTTGACCCCCTGGACTTTCCTGAGAGTCAGTCCAGACCAGAGAGTCAGTGGTGGGAGTCTCTAATCAGGCACAACAGAAAGGGACAGCACAGTTCCACTCTGAAAGATTAAGAGGCAGAAGAAGATAAAACGTGTGGCATAACCCCCTCCAGTTATAAAAGTGCTTCTATTTTTCCTTTTCTCTAACAGAAGATCAAAGAGGCGTTTGATGAAATGAAAACTTTGGGCCAGCTCTTTTGATGGCATAAATTGACTTGACTCCAACTTAGCGCAGGTGAGAATCTGACTTTATCTATTTAAATAAAACTGGTGAAGTACAATAAGTTATAAACTTGTGGAACTTACTGATGCAAAATTATTGTTACAGCAAAGAGCTTAACAGATGCCAAAATGGTTAGACTCCTATGTGTGAATTAGAATAGAAAAGGTCACGGCTGTAACAAAAACTAGAATATCAAGCTAGATTAGTAAACCAGAAGATGAACAAAGAGATGGTGTGCTTGGAAAAATCTGGTGAATCCCTCCAACACTTTGAAACCAGCCCCTTGTTCCAGCCGCAGTTCGCTGCTCGGCGTTGGTTGGGCGAAGGGTTGGGCACAAAATACCCACAAGGTGAATTGAATGGAAATTCTTGATCTTCCCTGAGCATGAGGGGATCGGTCTCCTGATGAAAGTTCGTTACTCTCTTGTTATTATTTAGTCAGGGCTGAGCTGGGGGTTGAAAGCAGCAATCCTGACTTTGAGTTCAACCTCTGCAGTCTCCTGGTATCTCTACCCCAAAGGGCTCATCTCCACTGCAGAGGGTGAGTCGTGCAGCTGAGTTCGCCTTCTGGGGAGGAATAGTGGGCACAGTTCATGGCAGTTGTCTGGAAGGCAGAAGATGCTCTTTTCTGATAAATTAATAGTTACAGTTGATGTCCCTGCTAGCAGCAGGTAGATGTTATGCCCTTCTTATTTCTTTTTTGGTAGGGGTTGGGAGGGACCTCAGGAGATCATCTATTGCAGCCCCCCTGCCAAAGCAGGTCCATCTTGAGCAGGTTGCACAGAGCTGCATCCAGGTGGGTTTTGAACATCTCCAGAGATGGAGACTCCACAACCTCTCTGGGCAGCCTGTCCCAGGGCTCTGGCACCCTCACAGTAAAGAAGTTTTTCCTTGTGTTTAAGTGGAAGCTCCTGTGTTCCAGTTTGTGCCCGTTGCCCCTTGTTCTGTCACTGGCCATCTCTGAAAAGAGTCTGGTCCCATCCTCTTGACCCCTACCCTTTAGATATTGATAAACATTGATGAGATCCCCTCTCAGTCTGCTCTTCTTCAGGCTGAACAGCCCCAGCTCTCTCAGTCTGTCCGCATTAGAAAGATGCTCCAGCCCCTTCATCACCTTTGCAGCCCCCGCTGGACTCTCACCAGAGGTTCCCTATCTCTCAGACCCCTTGTCTCAGGATGTCCTGCACCAGGAGCTGCATGATAATTTTGTAGATAACCAGTCTGGTCCTTGGGTGCCATGTGGCTCCCAGCACCCCAGGAAGGCACATGTGGGGAAGGGACCTTGGAATGAGCCCTCATTTCCATGGCACAGTGCCATCATCCTACCCCTCTCCCACATTAAATCATCCCACAGGCAGTATTCAGTCATGCAGCAAATTAAACCTGGAGAAAGATGTTTCCAGTTGTTTTAAATTAATTGGGTCACCAAGGCTGAATCCTGTGTGGCTCCATTGCTCCCGGCAGCAGTGGCATGGTGGTGGCACAGTGGTGGCATTGCCTGTGTCCTGGGGACACTACCACTACCCAGCCCTTCTGCTTGAATCCCAAAACCACCCACCTCACCACCCCGGGAGCCCTTGCAGATTGCTGGTATGGAAGTGGTAAATGTTTGGACACTTGTTTGAAAGCATAAAAATTGGGTTATTTCTTTTTATTAGCAGCAGAGGGTGAAGAAGTTCCCGGTGAAGCAGAGCCAGAGCAGCACCTTCAGGCATCGTCATCTTCAGTGTTTTTTGGTGCAGTGACACAGGTGCTGGAATAAGGAGAGCGTTTAAAGAAAGAGGATTTCATCTTTAAAAAAAAAAACCTTTAAAATCTTTGCCCTCTAACAGCTCTTTTGACTGTTTTTGTCAATTGGTGTCTGTCTTTGGTGCTCAAGGCAGGTCTTGTTAGTTGGCACATTGTAGCCAGGACCAATTTTTAAAGGGAA
>NW_010293197.1:27685-28697 GCF_000700745.2 Antrostomus carolinensis
CAGGCTCAACAACCCCAGTTCCCTCAGCTGGGAACTCAGCACACTTGTGCTCCAGACACTTCCCCAGCTTCATGATGCAGCCTGAGCCCAGGTGACCCCTCACATATACCTCAGCAAGGCTTGGAGGACATTGCCCCCCAGGTCTCGGTGTGGGGAGGAAGATGCTCTGGTGCACCCAGAGCTGTTCCCTGAGCCACTGACCAGCCACAGCTGCGTCTGCTGGAAGGAGCTCAGGGCTCATTTCTCCAAATAACTTCTCACTCAGCACCTACCTGCTCTCAGTACCACCATTTCACCCACTTCAGACGCCGGGGGATTTTAAGTGAATTCTCAATTTATGCACAGACAGCACATCTGTGCTGTTATTTATTTCGCGCGATCCACCAAGAGTTAAAGGAGAAGAAAACATTTGGCTTTTAGCGGTTTACAAAGCCTCATTACAGCTGAAATAAAGCAACCACTAAATCTTGTGTGGTTACAGAGGTCACTGCCGTTCTGGCACCGTGGCGCCAATTCCAAGGCAGGAATTTCATTTTCCTCCCAGGAAAAGTGCTCACAAAGTTGAAGGGATGACAAGGAGCTGCCTCGCTGGGAGGCAACGGGGAGCGCAAGGGCTCCTTCACGTGGGATGGTGTGTGTGGGCCACCAGGAGACAGCAGCTGGTGGCCACGGTGGTTGGGTGCCACGTTGAGCTCCCTGATGCTCGATGCTTCAGCCTTGCTGCTTTGGCTGGAGAGTTCAGAGGGGTTTGCAAGTGGCTTTGAAACTTTCCTGGCTGCCCTGTGACATAAGGAGGTATTACCTGAGTGTGCACAGGGATGGAGGGGAGCCAGGAAAAGAGTGAGCCTGGTAATGGCATTTTATAAAGTGTCAGCTGCTGGGGGTGTGTTTGGATACACCAGTGCAGGATCCACATCTCTAACCTGGAGGAATCCAAACTGGGAGTCTGTCAGCTTACGCAGACTGAGGTGTAACATCATCGAATCATAGAGTCATAGACTGGTTTGGGCTG
>NW_010293198.1:0-5065 GCF_000700745.2 Antrostomus carolinensis
CCCCCCACCGCACATCCCTCCGCGGCGTTCAAAGCCAGAACCGGCCGCCTTGCGCTTCACTCCCTCCCCACCGAAAATAACGAGTTAACCGAAGAACGTAGGAGGGACGTAGAGAAGAGTTGGGGTGCAGAAGTGCTGTACAAAAGATTTCTGTGTACATGGCTGAGAGCGTGTAGTCTTAAAGTGAAATGCAAAACTTAACGTTTCCAGCATGGCAACTGGATTGCGATTCAAGGTATTTTCTGTGTAACACAGAAATACAATAGTTCATGGAGGTTTTTCTGCCTCGGATCCGTAGTTTCCCTGGATTCTTTTAATCCGGTACACAAATTACACTTTTTCAGTCCTTTTTTTCCTGGGAATAGCTGCTTCGTTTGTCTCTACAATTCATACCTTTATGCCCCGATAGCTAGAAAATTCAGTTTAATCTCTGAAATTGCGATACTAGTAAGATTCTATTGCAATTTTAGCACTTATTTCTTTAGATTTGCATTATTGCTTTCAGAATGTTTTCAGAAACGTTTTTAACAGTTAGTATGGGAATGTGCACAAAGCTGGTTCATTGTAGCAGTGTATATTTTGAAATATCAGGATTTGAAGAGATTTACACTATTCAACAGTGGAAGTGCACTCAAACACTGACTTTCACTTTCAAGGAAATAACTGTCCTGACTCCTAGCTAAATTAGAAAAAAAAAAAAATCTATAATTCAGTATTGTACAGGTGCATATGTTTTTTTTTTCCCACTATTTGACAGTCATGTTCAATAGCATGCAATTTATACCTATTTTTTATTTTAGTTAAGATCTGTGCGTAGGACATATTTGACTACATGGAACAACTGTTCTTTTCAGCTTTTTGTATTTCTCAGCTACACCATTCCCATATTTTACAATTACATAAAGGTGGGTGTGGCTAAAATGAAAGCAGTAAGCAATCTAATATCAATATATAGTGTATGTTAAGTAGGTTTTCCTTTCTTATATTCTATGTACTCCTTATTTTGAGATATTTTTGGGGAAAAAAAAATAATGTAGCTTAAATAAACCCTGTAGAACTGCTTGCATTTTTCACCTTAGTTAAAATGTCAAACATTAACTGGGATTACTTGGCCCTGGAAAAGTTGCATTCAGAGGAAATATTAAATGAACTTAAAGATCGAAACATAAATATTCATATTATATCGATAAGTGAAAGTTAAAGTTCTATGTTTAATAGGACATTACTAAGATATACCATGTAGCATAGTGTGTGTATTTTAAATTATTTTTTAAATTTTTTTTAATTTGTTTTCAGTCTAATCCTTTATCTTGATTCTTAGGAAAAACATCCAAATAAGCTTCAGTTGTCCTTTTTTTTTTCCTTCCCCCCTCTCCCCTAGGACCACTAAGTTGTACTGAAAGTTTCCACGAGGTACCTTTTCATTTTATAGATATAAATCTGCTGAAGTTTGGAGTAACTCTGAGATTTCAGATTTTCATCAATAACAGTAATTTGGAATTGTGACTATATATCTATGTGACTTTTCAGTGCGTTAGGGTAGTGTTACAGGGGAAGCTTGTTGTAGTAGCATTTTAAAGGCAGAGTATATATACGATAAAAGGTGTCATGGGGTTCTTTTTCTGTTTGGTTGGGTTTTTTTGCTTAGCTTCTGGAATTCTGAACTTCTTACTATTCCATCCAAAGGGTAATGTCACGGAAGGAATTCTGCTGCTAAATTGTAGTTTTTATTTCCTTAATTATCCTTATGACTAATAAGTCAGATTCTGTAGTGAAGTACAGCTGGAACTGCATACAGAGTACCTGTCTGTGTACACCCTGCCTGTGAACACTGTAGGGAAGGTGCACATCTCATCCATCTTGAATGTCAAGAGCCATCCTAACAGGTGTATCAGTGCTTTTTTGTAACATTTTTCCCCGAGTGCAAGCACACAACCTTTTCTTTACATAAAAAGTAGCCAAACATCAGTTAGCATTTCCTTTATAGGACCTTACTGGGTTTTTGTTCTTTGCATTGGGAAGCAATTAACTACTGAATATATAAAGGAGAACTGAGAAGCTTATCAGTATATTCTACGAATATGCTGCAGGTATTCTGGTTTTTTAGATACAGTCATCCACCCACACCCAAAGGCCCATTGCAATTCCTTCCAGTAATTTACATTCATTACAAACTGTCAGAGGTAGAGCGCATCTTGGACTAGTTTTGACTGTGAAAGAAATAGGGGATGAAATTGTAGGCTTTTGTGTACAAACAAAAATAATTTTAGTATAAAGTTTTTAAAACTAAAAATAACTTTATGTACACCAGTAAGTGTTCTCACAAGTAAGATTTTTTTTTTTTTAACATATATAGATATTATTACAAGTTCTAAACACTTAACATCTGACACTGGAATCTGATCTCAAAAATTATGATCTATTGTCAGTAATACTTGGAGAATTTTGTTTGAACAGGCTGCCCAAATTACTGTTGTACATAGTCCTCTGTGACTCTTCTCACAGACATCTATTTTTTTTTAATATAACTAGTAATGTATTTTAATGATGGAGAAAAAAAAATATATACAAAGGGGACATCAGACAGAGTGGAGATGTGTAAGCCACAGATTTCTGGTAACTTTTTTTGACTTTTTGAAAATGTTGCTTTGCAATTTTATTTTTGTTTTGTACATTATTGGTACGAGTTATATAGCATTTTTACGTAACTGATGTCTTAATACATAACAAGCTAGATAAGTTAGATTTCAAAAGGGATCTCTTTATTGAAAAAATCTTAATTTTTGATACTGGACAATTTCAGAAATGGTTAGAATGAGCTAGGTATAAAAATTTCTGCTCATCTTTAATAGGGTGTAAGGCAATGTCTGTACTGATTCTTTTTTTTTAACCCTTTATTGTAAGTTTTTAAAATTCTCTAATTCTAATAAAGAAGCTCTGGGCTGTATCTCTTCACTAGACAGTTGAAAGTACCACAACTGAGGAACAGTTTTGATCTTAGCTTCGTATGTTGTGTGAGAACTCCAGCAGGCTTGCATGGCTGTTAGAGGAGGGTAGCAGAACTTGAGCTCTAGTGCAGCTAACACTTAAAGTCTGGCAGTTTTTTACTTTAATATTTGCATCTAATAATATTTTTGTGGATCATTAAAAAAATAAGTTATCTTTACAGAGAATACTAAGTTTATAACTTTATATAACACTTTCCCATATCTCGGTAATAAACAGTTGCTAGTGTATAAGCATGACCTCACACACATACACAGTTATTACCACATACACACAACAGCAAAAAATTGAAATTATGTACATTTAGCTTTTATTTTGTTAAGAGTTTCCCGAGATGTCTTTTAAAACTGAAGGCAATATTGTTCTGTTGCTCAAAACTGGAAAATAGCAGTGACTTAGTGATCGTTATTAATGTCTAAAGGAAACCACTGTTAGAAATAGGACCCCCCCCACCCCGTGACTATTTAGTTTGTTTTCAGACGCTGCAATGAGTGTATCCACAGTAAATAGATTATTAATAAACTTTTAAATATTGTATCTGGTTGCAACTAATTATTTTATTTAGCATGAACTAAAATTCACTTGAAGATCTGGTCTGAGAAAAAGATAATTACACATTGAGTAGAGCTTAAACTTGTATTTTTCATTTTAAATGGCTTTATGTAAGTCCAATTTCAATAAAATCTTGAAGTATGTTAAATCTCAATATAACCATGGGAGGGGGGGGGGATTTTCAGAAGAACTTTTTAGTTTCTGGTTTAAGAACAGAAACTTTTTTTAAAAAGGTGAAATATAAGATGTGTGGAATACATGAAAATAAAGACAAATTCCTTTTTCTTGTTAAAGCAAGGTGCTTATCATAGTTCCATAGCTGTGAGGGGAGTTTTAGTATTTTCTGGAATAAGCTTAAAGAATAAAAAACAAATTTATGAAAATATTTGTAAACAGGTGACCTGATCTAGGCATGTGCTACTCATTTATTAGACATAGCTTGTGTCTTGTTGTGGTATCTACCGTGAAAAAGTCAAAATAAAGTAAAAATAAATAAATTTAAGAATTTAGCTGTCTGAATGCATTGTTTCCTTCAGTAGATATTTGATTATAGTTACTACCTCTATCAATTTATACTTTGTTATTACCTGATCATGGCTAATTACTCTCATGGCTTTTTTTTTTTTTAAGTTTTAAAATTTAATTTAATCTGAGTGTGTTATACGACTGTAATATTTCCATTATATGTTTTGAAGTAGCTAATAACCATAGGCTATATTTTGATAAAGGTAAAAATGGTACTGCCTTGAAGAGTGAAAAAAAATATTAAAGCTCCTTAAAGAAAAGCACTGGAAGTTAAATACTTAGCAGTCAGTAGCTTATTTTAGGAAATATGTCAGTAGCAATCACACATCCATGAAGTAGTTTATACTTACCTGTTGGCTTGTTTGAGGGTGGAGGGAGAGATTGGGGGCAGAGGAGAGGGAGAACAACAGCCTGCCCCTCTCCCCCCCCTTCTTTTTTTTCTTTTTTTTTTTTTTTTTTTCCTCTTACTTTCATCTTAAAATGCTGTGGGAAGAATGAAAGCAGAAACATGCTAATCTGATTTGTTTCAGGAGGCTTCTGATAATAAAAAGGCGTATCACAGGTGTTCCCAATCAAGTCAGTTTGGTTAAAAAAAAAAAAAAGGTATTTTTAAAATTAGGATTTCCTGTAACATAGACAATGCGAGGGTCAAGCCGATGACCTACAGCTATGTTTGGGGATCAACCATGAAACTGTGGGTGTTGGAAATATGTTATAATACATGACATTTTTATTGCAGGTTTCGACCTTTCAATAGAGAGCTGATTTTGGTGAACGGCTTACTCCTGTGATTGAAAAACTCTCTGGAAGGTTGATGGAGCATAAGCATGGTATATATTATATTAACATTTCTCTTATTACATATGTTCTTTTTAAAAAATGTATACAGTAGTATAACTTATTCAGATTATTCAAAATAGACCAGTTCTGCTGGGTTTGTTCAAGATTTTATAATTTAAAATAATTCTTCTTTACACTCTTT
>NW_010293198.1:5085-12115 GCF_000700745.2 Antrostomus carolinensis
TAAAATTATAAAAGACTAAGTAAAAGTATTTGCACAAGCTGTGCTCAGAAGGAAATGAAGTGGCCAAAAATATATATAAAAAGCTGAGTTTGCAACAGCTTTGATCATTGGAGTTATAGAAATTCTCCATATAGTATTGTTCTCATATTCTTGTCTTAGGAATTACTCCAACTGAAATATTGCTAATGCAAAAGCAACGTATGGATGATATAGTGTTTATTTTTAAATAACTTTATTTTTTTTGCTGAGAGAGGGTGTTAAAGAACAGAATTGAGAGCTAGCTGAGTGCATTTCAATGTACTGTGCAAGAGTTTGTTTTTAAAGGCATAATAAACTAGGTAACTAACAAGCAAAGAAGCAGAAAACAGGCAAAAATGATCTTCAGAGCCTTCCACCTGTACTAGAATAGTCAGAAACTTTATTTATTTTATCTATTTGTCAGTAAATAGATATTCTGCAGTAGAACAGTGAACATTTAAGAATAATTAATATGGATGATGCTACACTCATACTGCAAGTCCTGCTTTGCACTAGAAGTACTAATTTGGCTGAAACTGAGAAATCCACTCAGAGTAATCATAACCTATCTACTTGTATATGAATAATCTTAACTAACCATTTACATAAACAATTGAAATTAAAATAGTAACTGCTCTTGGATTGAGTAAATTTGTTTAAATACTAAATGGAGTAGTAAAAACTGTAAGACTTTATCTTCAGCGAAATACATTACAGTACAACAAATTTTATGAGCATGTCGTGACTTTAGCAATTCCAGCTTTCAGCTGGAAACCAGTTTTTATCCTTAATCAAATCTGTCTGTCTTCAAGAGCACATTTTTTTTGTAGGAAGTAATTGTACCATAAAATAAAAGAAGTTTTAAAAACCAAAATTTTAGATTATCCCAGTAACTGCTAATTTATACCAAGCAAATCCAGTGAGGTGTAAATTTCATATTTCCTCATTGTTCTAACTAATGGCTAGTGTAACTGAAGAATTGCTGGCTCTTACCAATAATACACCTCCTGTTTTAGAAGTATTTATAGAAGACAATGTTCTGAATATATTTTTCATATAATACTATTATTTTAGTGTAGTTAAGACCTCCTATGGGTAATTAACAGTTGAGAAACAAAACTTTGAATACAGAAGCTATAGGAAGTGAAACATAACTTTTATATAAGCTTTACAGTTTGTGAGTAGATAATTCTTTAATCCTTTCTTTCTATGTTTAAAAATCACAGTGAAAGTATTTTTATTACTGCTGTAACAGTGTTTGGGTAACATGCCTAATACGCACCCAAATAAATAAATATTTCACAGTCTGTCCAGAAACTCTGCTCTGAATGTACTGCATTTCTGGATTTTTTTTTTTCTTTCTTCTACCTCTCACAGGAATATAAGGATTTCACAGAACACTTCTTTGAATTTGTTCATTCTCTTTCTTTTTTTTCCTGTACAAAAGCAATTACATTCTTGTTAATGAAAATCAGGATTATATTGCAAGGCAAAGGTATCTAAGGCTCCCTTGTGACATATTTAAAAGGTGAAAGTTTGATGGAGTGTTCCTTGGTCTGACACAAGTTCAGAGTATTTCTCATAGATTCTTTTTCAGCAAAAAAATATGGCTTCTGGTTCACAACTACAAATCAAAAGGTTTTAAATTTAGGGCCTAATCCTGCAAACTTCTAAATACACAAGTAGTCCTAATGACTCACTACCACGAATAAGGATTTGCAGAATCAAGTTCTCATTAGATACAAACTTTATTTCCTTTAATGAATAAAAGATACTAAAGTATTTTGAACTTTGAAACAAGTCTAAATAATTTTTATAAAGCCCAAAGAGAAGGGTTTTTGCAGTAGTGGAGTAACATTCTTACTCATTTACAAGCTCAAATATCTTTCAAGAGTGCTGCAGTTGTCAGTTATCATTAGAGTCCACTTTCTAAGTGTTGATTGGCTCTAGAACATTTTTATGCTGAAATTTGGACTTTTTTTTTTTTTTCTAGAACTGTTTTGCATTTGGTAGTCAGCATGGCTGTTTCATGACCCAAAGAGTAGATGACACTGTCAAGAGAGTTGTGGGGTGTGTTTTATTTTATTTTCTTACTCAGCCTCTGCTATTGCAGTTCTTATTTAGCAAAGCTACCATTTGTTTTGTTGAAAGTTGAGCCTGAAAGAAGGCTTGCAGTGCTGGCCCCTTAAAAATTGTTGGTGTGGCTATTGCAAATTGTACGCTTGACTTTGTAAACTGTTTTGCAATATCTAATTGTAATGAGGCTGGAAAGATAAAAATGTACAGACTTCTTTGCTGAAGTGCTTCTCGTGTGTAACTTCCCCTGACCAATTTTACTGTTCGTACTGTAGGTACACACTTGAGGCTCTACAGACCTTGTTGGCTGAATCATGATTTGAAAGCTGACAATGCATGCTTATTGCTCATCTAAAAGAACTGTTGCAGATTACTTTGTTAACTCATCTATGCTTTCTTTAAGGATTTATCTTCCTTTTCAAAGGCAACTTAAATTAATTTTTGTGAAAGAGATATGTAGCTATAAATGCAACCCATGCCTAGTTATTACAACACAGGTAAAATCAGCCATTGTTTGAAACTCTATGATATCTTAGGCATGGCTGTTTCAAGTTTTGAAATCTGAAACAACTGAATTTTCTGTATTTTGTTAGTTTAAACTGGATCCAGCCCTAACATTGCTTTTAAATGGAGTTTTGTATGCTATTAGATTTAAATAGACATTAACTTTTATTATTAGATCAGGCAATTAATGAAACATGTATATGGGAAGGATTTAAGACTGGTATACTTACACCTCATTTTCCCTTGTCTGTTGATAAAATGGTCTTGCAAAGCAGTAGGGGAAAAAAAACAAATTACATGCAAATTCTTTAGGAAAAATAGTTAAAACATGCTAATTGGGATATTTAAATGCTTATTCTTCTCACTCAAACGCAAATTATGAAAGTAAGGTATTGCTCCTTTTTATTATTTTTAATTTAATATATTTATTTATTTGTTTCAACAAAAACCTAAGTAGAAATTTATGTAAACCCATGCATTTAAGCTGTGGGTGGGGGAATTAGAAATGTAATCAGGGTTCTTAAATGTTCAACTATTGTATTGATGGCTCATTAATCCACCTTGTTTTAGACTTCTGTTCACACACTAGCATAAAAAAGGGCATGTATGAAGATGCAATTGCTAATTTAGTGCGTTTGAATAAACCACTGTTTCTAGCTTTGCTAATTTTGAATTTATTTTAAATACATACATATTCATAGTAATTTTTTTTCTAAGTTTGTTAGAGGCAGGATTTTTTTTTTTTCAGAGAACAAGTTTTTTCTGTTACACTTTAAATTTTTACAGCAATATTTTGAGAAAATTACTGCCTTTTAGCCAAATATACTGCTAAGGTAATCTATTCAAAGCAAGAAATCTTCAATATCTATTTTTTAATTTGTACACTACTTAAAAATCTTATTAATATGCAAATATCTAAATTATTTACAACTTTCCATTAACCCACTAAATTTTAAGAGGTTGCTTTTTAATTCCTGTGAGTGTCCTAAATTTTTTTTGGTTTGTGGGGTTTTTGGGGTTTTTTTTTAACCTTTAGGCTAAAGATTTTAATGATTTTATCCATCCACTTCTTAGTTGATATGAAGAATTTTATTTTTTTTTTAATTCCCCCTCTCCCCACGGAAGTAAATGTGAAATTAATATGAAATTTAACATAAACATTTTGAAAGTATTCTAATTGTGAACATGATTATGATCTTCCCAACTTTAACTGATAATTTCCTACTTCCAAATAGATATAGCATAATATGTCACCTTTAGATTGAGATAGGACTTCCAGTGGATCTGATAAATTAAAACATTTGCTGTAGCATTTCTGTATTCCGAGTTTTCTCTTTGTAGAATGGGTAGATACTGTGGTCTTAAGTGTGTTATCACTTCAGTAATTCTGAAAACACTTAGCTTCCTCCTGTTACAAGCTAGTCCGTATTTTAGTCAAGATCAAGAATTAGAAAAGGAGGGATGCTCCATCTGTTGTGAAATGTTGTAATGGCTCTTATGAGAAAGTCTGTCTCTAAATTAAAATATATATTCAAAGACTATTGCAGACAGAATTCTCTGTTGATACTGTCACACTTATTTCAGTATCTTGCACAGGCAAAAAACCTCCTTATCAAAAAAGAATGGTTATGTACTGGTTACTCTGTCCCCATGCTCCCAAAACCAAAATATTTTTTTCTAGGTTCTCAGGGGAAGGGAGAATGATGCTTTTCACGCCAAGCACAGGAGGTATACAAGCAGCAGTCAAATGTGTATTTTTCTTCATCTGTATTATCACCTAGCTAACAATATGTTTCAGTTCTCAGGCAGAGTGTGTGTTAGTTAGGGATTGTAGTTCTGTATGAGCAGAGTATTTTTTTTAAACAAAGGGTCATATGCTCATCTTTAATACTATCTATGTGGAAATCTATAGCCTATATGATATACAAGTGTTACTAATATGTTCTCCATACTTCTTTAAGTCCTAAATTAATGGCCTCTCTAATCAATTCAAGAGTAGATAAAGTATGGTTTGAAATAAACTCACAGGAAAATGCTTGCACTTCTCTTTCTGCAATTACCAGGTTTAAAATTGGGATCTTCGTTTGCATGGTGCCTGTTTTGCATCCAGGTTTAGAGTGTAACTAGGAGACTTTTGAATTAGCAGTGAGAGAATAATTCCTTCCAGGGTATTAGTACTGCTAGACTGTGTTCTGTTTTTACACCAGCAACTCTGCAATTTTCATTAAGGTTTTGATCCCAGCTGTGTCACTGTAATTACAATGAATTTGGCTGTGAATACTGAGTGTTTGTTTCAGAAATTGATATTTTTGTGAAACTGCATAAGAAAATAACAGAAATGTAAAATACAAGAATGTTCATAAGTTATGTCTTAAATTTATTGTCCTTGATTTTTTTTTTTCTATTTAGATACAGATTTCTTCTTGCATTTTTGATGTGTAACACTTAAATTTGTCAGCCTCACAGTCTTCTGACCTGAAAATGATAATTCAAAATGTTGTTCAATTTTTTTTGTTTGTTATTTTTGGATTAATATAACTTATGTTGCTGACCCACTTTCCATTATGTAAAAACCTGAACAGATTTTGTCATTGAGGTAGGAATTCATGAAGGCTAACACTAGAGGGCAATTCAAGGCAGCAGCTTACCCCAGAGCAGTTACCCGTGCCTGTGGCCCTGTGTTGAAAAAGAGGGTCTCTCCCAGGCCAAAGTTGGTCTTTGTGCTTACCCTCCTAAATCATTTCTTTAACTCGCTTTTCACGTCCTTGAGTGCTCCGCTCAATGAGGAGGAAGTTAAGCCAGTTCTTATGTTTGCTGAATTAGAAGTTAAGGAACATCTTCCACAGGCTCTTACCTCACTCACTCTTGCTACTGTCAAAAAGGCAAACGTTATGCAGTGGTTTTTTGTTTGTTTGTTTTTAATTTCTTTTCATGTGCTACAGTGAAACCTTTGCCTGAAAGATACTGAGGAAGTAAGATAACATAGCACTGAAACTAAAATGCCTTTTTATAAGTATCAAGGAAAATGGAATGTGTGATGAGTAAAGTACATTCTTACAAATTTCTAACAAAATACTGCAAAGTAATGCAAATTAATAAGACAGTATAAATAATGCATTTCATTAAAAAAACAACAAAAAAAACCCACAAAAAAACAAACCACACCACAACAGGATAAGGCATCAGACAAGTACTTTGTGCCTATAATTTTTTAAAGGAAAATATATTATATTTAATGTTAAAAAACCCCAACCAAAAAACCCTTAGCTGAAGTAAGATAAGATGAGCAATCAGTTGCTGTATTTAAATGCGGAGGAGAAATCATCTATGTATATTGTGCACAATTTAAACAATTTATATAACAGTGCATTACATAATAAATTACAGTTTTCACTGTTGCAATGTTCATTATAGGTTTAGAGAACATCCTGAATGCTTGTAAATAATAACCTGTAATGCAAATGGTGATGTCATGGTTCTTGAAAAGCTCTCAAGAATTCTCATTTTAGCAATGTAAATTCATAGAATCATAGAATTATATTGAAATATATGCACCCAGCCATGTAAATGCTTCTGCCACAGTACAAATTTCAACACAAGGGCGTTTTAGAAGACTGTGTGTTTGTTTGTACCCATCTCTTGATCTAATTTTATATGCGTATATACCATTTATTATTATATATTTTATGTGTACTTATATATTAAAAAGCTAAGATTAAAATGGCATGATTGTTCCAACACTCTGCACCAGTTTTTCAAGTAGTATTATCTTTGCAGTCTTTTGCACAACTTACTATACATGTCTAAAACTTGCTTATAGCCACTCTGGCAGTGCCACAATTCCATAGAAATACTGCAGTGCCTTGTTACAGTAAACATTTACACCTGTCTTCTGCAGGTCTGATCAGCAACTCCAGTGCAATTTGAAAATATGTAATCTGCTGGTAATGATGTGCCCAACCTTAATTGGTGCTGGAGCCTTTGGAAGAGAGATTGTGTCATCACACAGTATATAGTCCAACAATGACCGTGATGCATCTGTGAAAGAAGAAAATAGTTTTCTCACTTCTTATTTTGCAAAATGCACCAAAAAAAAAAAAGAACATGTGGAATTTAACCCACTGAAGCTCTTAGGTTCTTTGGGTTTTAGGAGAGGTTTTTGGCTTTGTTAGTGGGGGGAGGGCTGCTGAGGAATTAGTTTATTATAATGTACAGTGATAAAGAGGTCTCAATCACACAGATGAACTCTTGATTTTGAGAATGTGACCATTTATACCAAATCTAGCTGAATACTGAAGTGTTTAAACCAAATATGTGTGTAAGCTTTTAAGGAACTGAATTCTTAGTCTTTTGCAGGTAGGACACTACCAATTTAAGAATTAAGCATTTTTGTGCCAACGTGACTCATCTTTTTTTTTTTTTTTTTTTTTTT
>NW_010293198.1:12126-40112 GCF_000700745.2 Antrostomus carolinensis
CAGCTTGATTTTTGGCCCTAAATCAGCGAGATAAGTTCTGTTGTAAAGTTAACATTAAGGCTGTCTTCAGAATTTTGTTTATTTGAACAAAGCAAAACCAAATGTATAAGTACCAGCAATGTGCAGACCAATATTGCAATACTGGTCTGTTTTGTCTTTAAGCAGGTGGTTTCATGTGGCAGGCTGGAAGAGAGACTCTTTTTCTTCCCAGCTTTTGACAAAAAGATGACGCATATGACTCAGAATTAGAAGGGGAAATCTGCCAGTTTGCATCAGTTCCTTAACTTGTGGGCTGCTATTCACCACAAGGAAAATCAGTATACTCGCACCAGTGCTTGAGAGATGAGGAGTAATCATTTCCTTCAGAAAGTGTAGGATGATTGGAGTAAGCCTTTCATATGTTACACTATATGTTATTACAACTATATGTTTCCTGTAATACAATAATTTTCAATTGTATTAAATTTTTAGTAAGGAAAAAAAAGGATCTTAAATGCTGTATTTAATGTTTAAAATAGGAATCAAACATATTATAGCTTAATGCAGAGTAAAAGCAAAGGAATCTGCTTCCTTTTGAAAACGTAAAACTTCTGTTTGGCTGACACTGAAACTCAAAAACATTGTAGATCTTCACAGTCAAAAGGTAAGTTGTTTTGTTGTGGTTTTTTGTTTGTTTGTTTTTAACCTAATTCCACATATCTTAAGCACCAGTTCCAGCTTTTAGGTAAGTTAGTAGGACTGGAAAAAAAATTAAATGTAGTAACTTTGAGAGCAGAAGCCGTCTGTTTTGAAGGGGAAAATAATCACTTGAAGTAAGGAAGATCTGATTTTCAAAATGTCATGCTTTAGACCTGCTGAAAAAGATAATACAGAACTCGGTGATATTTCCAATTCTTTCATATAGGTTTGGGTTATGATGGAGAGAGACTTCTTGCAATACTGATATTTGCTCAAAGAACATACTGTCAACTAGCCTTTTATTTAAAAAAAAAAAATCAAATGCTAATTGTTCAGAGATTAATGTCTTTTTGATTATTTTTTTAACTACTAGTGTGCTTTAGGTATTGGATTATAAATCTTTTTCTTAATATATTAACTTCTAGTTAATTCAGCATGGTTTTACTTTAATCTTGTTAGTGAAATATTGAAAATCTAGCTTAATATAAAGCCATAAGAGGTACCCAGCATCCTTATCTTTTTTTTTCTTTTTTTTTTTTTTTCTCCAGTGGATAAAGTTCTTTTTATTTGGCAAAACAATTTTTGGTTTTTTGAAAAAGCATATCCTAAGTGAAGTTCTTTTTCTAGCTGGAAAAATGAACTTCACTGCTTAGCAATCTGTGCCAGCCTTAGAAAGCAGCATTTTATTTTACATTAGCTCAGTTCTGTGAGCAGTGGGTCCCACTGATGAAGTGGGGAACTGATCCATAAACATTTTTGAAAGGGGGTATGTGCATCTCAGCTACCACTGAATAAACAATAATCTAAGTAGATAATATGACAAGGAATGCACACCCCAAAGGTGTTAAGGACTTCTTCTGAAGTGACTAGTTTAATAATGAAGTTGTAGAAATACAGCTAAAGATTGGAAAAGTCATAGCAACTACTAGGAGGTGTTCCTCTGCTGTTAACTAGTGAATTCCCTGAACAGTTGAGTTGATTTCTTCTAACAGTTCAGTTTCACCTTTTGTAAGTCATACAGTTGTCTGTCATTTTATAGATGTCGTGTAGTGATGATGTCAAGAAAAAGACAAATTTACTGTCTGAGCCAGAAGGCAGGCTTACAAAAAGCGACTTCTTTCAGGACACGAAAAGCTCTTTGTTCTGTGGCCTTGGTCTTTTTGTGCTTTGACCCTTATTTTATAGCATTGTCACTCTGACCCTAAATCTTTGGAAGCAGACATGCAGCAAATTTAGCCCTTTACAAGTGGGGTTGCATTCTTAGCTATGGGCCTGGTTTTTGTCTTTAGGCATTATAGTTCTATACAATGCTGAGATGTAACAAAATCAAAATTTAAGGTTAGTAGGTTTGTGTAGTGCAAGTAGCATTATTTACATATCAGGCTGAATTATTTTTATATATATTGCTATATTCTTGTCCTATGATTTATTAGTATTTACCATTTTCAGATAAGATAGCAATTAGGAAGGCAGTCTGTTTAGCACCGACTAATATATTTTCCACTTTCCCAGCAGTACTTTGGAAACTGATCCTGTGCACAGACCACCAGGGTTCCTGCAAAATGCTACTTGAGTATTAAGTATTCTGTTGAGGAAAAGAAATGCTTTGCTGTACGTTATAGAGTTAGATGGTTTAAACAGCAATACCTGCATGGCTTTTTTTTCTGGGTACCAGCTTAGGAGAACACAAAATTTTCTACTAGGCCTGTGACTGCTTCCTGGGCTAAATGAGCAAATCTTCTGAGAATTTAATAAAATTGCTTTTTTTTTTTCTTTCTTTTTTTTTTTTAGTTCTTCAAGAAAGAATGGATGAAAAGGACAGAAAACTGATAGTTAGCTGATATGTTTTGAATTTTTATCTTTTTTTTTCTTTTGAGAATCCAGTATATTTAAGAGGAGAATAATTTTCCCCTCTCAATAATTTTCCACTATATAGCTGGTTTGTATTGTATAGGTATTGTTATTTGGAGAAGGATTGTTCCATTTTCTTTTTTACCAACAATGATTCTATATACTTCAGATTTTGTAAACTTGGAATAGAATCATAAGACAATCTTTTCTGAAGGTAATAGTGTAATGATCTAAGGATATGCTTATTGGAGAACTTGAAAATAAAATATATCTTGATTATATTTTTTTTAAATCTGAAAAGATGTTATGAAAATAAAAAAAATACTAATATAAAAACTGAAGTTATATTTTTAAGACAGACTTGGCTTTTGTTTTGGTAGATCCACTAGATAGCATATTAATATTTTTTGTGATAAAATTGAAGGGGAACGAACATTTCAATGACCACTGTAATGAAATGTAAAACTTATTTTGTAGAACTCTAGAAAATAGCTTCTTCATTTTTCTTAATTTTGTATGTGTTCTTTCAAGCAGAAAGAATGCTGGTACAGACTGAAAGTGTTCAACCAGTTTTATTCCTGTGTGTATGCCAAAGGTGCAGGGAAGACAGATTTTTTTTTTTTTAAGTTGTGTGCAAGCTATAGCAGTGCAATCGAGAGGGATCTGGAAAGCTTTTCTGAAATACAGCTTTTACAAATTCTATTAGAACCCAGAGCTTGTTACACTTTGCAAGTTCCCTGTAAAGTATTTCATATAGCAGTCTAGTTAATGCATCAGCATCTGACAAAACACTCTTTAGAAGCTGGTAAAAGAGGTGAGAGGATTTAGTCTTATTCAATTTTATTTTTAAGCTAGAGTTGATACTAAAATATACTGATAATATACTAAAATATACATTGATAATGTGTGCTATATCAGCTTCCCTTAGTTCTGCTTTTTTAGCTAGCAGAAACTGTTTGACATCCTGCACTTGGTTCGAGTCAGAACTGACTACCTTCAGTTTCTTGCCTTCTGCATAAATCCACTGCATTTTGCTCGCTGTTCATCGCTCCAATAGAAGCATTAATATTGCAGTACCAAGTGACTGTCTGTGCTTTGGTTCGTTTTCAGAACTGCAGTCGGGGGGGGGAGGGTGCACCTCATACAAATGAGTATGTGAGTCAAGCTGATATAAGTAGTGGTTGAAGTGCTGAGATGAAGTAAAAAGGGTGTAAAACTGAATCTGATGCTGTTAGACAATAACTGCACTTCCAATTTTCCAGGTATTTTTATACTTCTGAATTTCTTAGTGGTTTTACTTCCTGGTTTTTATTTTTAGCTGTCTTTGTTATTTTGTGTTTATCTCATGCAGTAGTTCCCCAGCTAGTCTAAATATGTTTGTTTATGATCCTTGAAGAGATGGCTGGACACATGATATAGATTCTCCAAATTTAGTAACAGTAGATTTCAGCAATCAGCAGTTATCTGCTTAACTTTCATTATTAATATTTTACATTGCAAACAACTTTTGTAGTTCCCCCAGTCTTTTGCCATGGTTATATAGGGAAAATTGTTGACACAACTGGGAAACAGTTAACAGAAAATCTTTTTTTGTCCAAGTTTGTATGCTCAACCTTACCCATAACTTGCAACCAAAACTCCAGATCAGTGCTTATTATCTCTATTCAAATATTCATCTTTGTGTTTAGAAAATTATCCAAAGTATTAATTGTGACTTTTTAACATAAATTTATAATAGTCTTAGAAATATTCAGCTGCTTGGTAGAAAGTATAGGAAGAACTGTTACACGTGGAGAGTGTATATAACCTCGATCCTGAATGACTGTTCCTTTTTGAGGTGAAGTAGGGCTCACTCATTGCTGGATTACAGTCTTTTAATTTTTAAAAACAAAACAAAACCCAAAAAACCACCCCACCACAGAACACCAGCCCTAGCACAGAATTGCTGAGTTAAAGACAGATTGTTTTTTAGAAGTGCAGTTTTAAACTTGAGTTCAAAAAATCTTAGTCTTGCTTCAGGAGAATAGCAATTAAGGTATAGAGTTTATTCTGTACACTGATACCTTTAAGGTAATACTTTGAAATATTTCAGCTGAATCTTTTCTTCCCCTTTTTAAAAATATATGCAAATCACTGCTGATGACACTAAGAATTAGGGGGAAAGAGGTTCCTTAACAAAAGCAATTAGAAGGAAGGCAGGAGTAAAAGAATATACTTCTAAATGTAAGTTTTATGAATAAGCAAGAGTTATAAATTCCAGTGTGTTTGCTGTATAAATATTACAGCATTGAGTAAGCATATGACAAAAATAAAGTGAAACTTTTATTGTTTAAATTGGTGGGGGCAGGGGGAGTAAACAGTGTATTATCAAGATACAGCTGCAAACACATTTAGATCTTACAATTTTGATGTTTGAGAAAAGAAGTGTTTAGATTTCTTAGTGAAGTGAGATTATCTCTAATTCTGTTTTTGCCTAGATGAATGCAGAAAAAAAAAAAATATATATATATATATGTACTTGCAGCAAGAGTTTAATGGTCAGTGTGTTTATTCATATTGAATGGTGTATTAGTGGCACTGAACTGTGAGCTCTGAGAGGAGAGCTTTGCAATTTCACCAGCAGTTGTTGAAAAAGTTATCACTGCAAAATATCCTGCCTACCATATTGAGTAAGTTACTCTCTCCATGGATTGCACAGAACAGGACGCACTTGTCAAAACTACCCCACTTCATGCTGTGCCGTCTGAGTGCAAACCCTGTCTCATCTCAAGTTTAAACTAAGAAGCTAAACTGGGAAAACTGAGTTATGGAGGTGTACTTTTTGCTGTCTGTGCTATGAGGGAGAGTAGCTCTAGCGGACAAATAATGGAATGCTTTTAGACTGTGGAACACCAGGAGTCCTTCAGTGTCTTACCTTGAGATTTCTAATTTGAAACTGAAATAAGGTTTGGAAAGGTTCACAATGAATAGTGAAGCACCAGCCTTGCTTTCATAGTGGATCTGTGTTGCTTTGCATTAATTAGTAGGTAGCACAAGCAATGGAATATGGTTGTGGGCAAATGGTGTATAGCACTATCAGTGAGGAAGATGTTTTGTCCAAGAAATACTGAGAGTGTGCTTTTGTTGTATGAGCAAAAGGTGCAAGTAAATATTTAATCTTATGTCATGTTCTTGGGCATCTGAGGCAACACACAGTATTTAATGGAAAGGCCTCAATATGTTTTACTCCAAATCACTGAACTGTCAGTTTGCTGGCTAGCAGTACTTTATTGGATACCGAATGTCACACAGAATTTAAGGAGTTTATTAGTAGTTATAGTAGCCAGAAATCCACTTGTAGCTGGTTTTCATGGGATCAGCAAGAGATTGAATTGAGCTTGGTGTTGTCATAAACTCTTAACCATAAACCAGTAAAAACTGAACATTATATTTTATATTAGACTTGATCTTTGATAAATCAACTAAGAAATACTGAAATCAAGGAAAGATTCCATCCTTGATTGAGAATACCTGAATTTCAAAACCAAGCACTCTTTTAATCTTTTTCTCTCTCTCTTTTTTTTTTTAAAGAGCTTAATTGTTTTTTGTTGGTTGGGTGGGTTTTTTGTTTTTTTCTAACAGCATTCCTGACTTCTGTGCGTGTGTAGAGAGCATGCTTCTATGGAATTTCAGTTCTGCATTTTTAGAATCCTTCCTTCTTCCATCGTCCTCAGCAGAGCCCTTGCTTTCAGGGGCTTGGGAGGGATCTAATGGAGCTGCCTGCCTTCATGATTCCCAGCTTTGAGGTCTTCTCTGTCTGTCTCTCACCTACAGACCCCTATCTTAAGACACAAGAATAGAGGTAGGAGAAGCACTCCCAATAGCATGACTGTATTAGCTTTATGACCAAAACATAGAGGTACAAAGCTTTGTGCAGACACTTTTGGATTTCAGTAGATTTCTGGCTTATCTGTCACTTTTTATCTTGATCTTCTTCCTTTCATCCTTTTCCTGTTCTTCAACCTGTTCTCTCACATACAATGTCTTCAATTTTATGTGAAGACTTGCTTATTTTCATTATAGATAAAATATATTTTTAATAGCAATGTAGAAAATAGTCATGTTGTGGTTTGATTTTGTTTGTTTGTTTGTTTGTTTTGATTTGGGGCATTTTTGGTAGTAAAGTTTTGTTGGGTGTTTTTGGTTTTATAAAACTAAAACCTCCCCACAATCCTGTAATGCGTGTGAGGTTTTGTGTTTGTGCTTTGGGCAGGTGGAGGGAGTTACTTGTAAGTTCTCTTACTAATGTACTTACTGTAGAAAATAGCATGGTAGTTCTGCCAAGTCTTCGTTTCATGGTGTGTGGAGTTTAATTTTAGAGGGATTTACTTAGGCAACAGAAAAAAACCTCCATGCTTAAGCTAGAACCTAAAAACAACTAGGCAATTGAAACAACAGTATCTAGTTAAACACACATAGTTTACAAATGAAGATTTTTGCCTTAACATACAAATGAGAAATGTACTTCCAAAGGTATTAAATGTTGCAGCTGTCTTATTTCCTTTCAGTCTTTTAAGGTAAATCTCCAAGTAAGAAGCAGTATTGTCTCTTGCTGGAGAACATCTTTCGTATTCTTTCCCCAGAAATGTTTAAGTAGATCTCTTGCTTCTGGCTGGCATTTTTGCTTGCATCTATCTTTTTTCTTTATCTTTACCTTCCACAATATGTATATACGATGGAGATTTTTCTTTACCTCTTCCTCTCTTGGATTACGCCTAGCACAGTTTCTTCGTGGGGGAGAGCAACTGTCACAGCATACCTTTATAGTTAGGTTTATTTTGACTTTGCATTCAGGTTTTGCTTCACCAAGGTAGTAGGTAAATTGTGCCTATATAATCTAACTTGCCTATTTTAACTATCTGATTTAAAAAACAAACAAACAAATGTAGTAAGGGGACAAAAAGGTGTAAATATAGTTGCGCTTGTATAAGATATACTGGAAATGGCTCTTTTATACAGTTCCTAAAGCAGCATTTGTACCTAGATAGATATATAAAAACCTCAGCGTTGCTGCAGCTACCTGTAAACTTACACTGGCAGATCTCACTTTTAACTGCCACGTTTGTAGTAACAGACCCTTCTAGCAGAGATTGTCCTGCTCCGTTATGGTAGGAGCAAAAATAGGAAGGGAGAAAAGCAAAACGCACCAAACTTTTTCCCTTTTGTGGCCTGCCAAACTTTTTTGTGATTACAGATAGCCCTGTTAATTTACAGAAGTTGTTTTATCATGAAATTACTAGAGGCTCATTACAACGGAATGGAGTACTTGGGTTTATGCTGTCTAAGTAAGTAGTTTTGATCTTAATAAATTGGTATAAAAACATTAAATAAAGCATAGTTCATGTTATCTAGGGAACCAGTAAAAATGCTGTACACACTTAAAATGCTGGCATACATTAAGAAAAGGATGCCCGGCAGGGATGTGAATTCCAAGTCCCTTGCCTACCTCTTCAAGTAAAGTAGCATGATCATTCTAGTTTGGCAGCAGATTAACTCCTGCTCCTAATAACAGATAAGTTACTGTTCTTGCTAACAATGTCTTGTAGTTTGTTTTTTGGTTTTCTTTTTTTAATATTTTTTTTCCCTGAAATAGATTAAGAGGCATTTGTAAATCAGTGCCCCCCAAAACTGTGGCAAGGGTAACCTCCAGAAGTGACAAATGGCTTGAGGACTGATACAGTACTTGACAGAAGCTTATTTTTAAATTAGCTCTTACTCTGTTATATATGAAAGTTGTTTTATTCACATCATAGTTTTCCAGATAACCAAAAAGTTAGGCTAGAAAATAACTCGGACTTTTTTTGTTGTGTTTTGAAGTGTATATCTGCATAATCTTCAGTTCCTCTAATGAGACACACAGTTGTTCAGTTCCTGGTTCATGTCCCATTAAGGTATTATGCACAGTTGACAATAAAGTCTAGAGCTTCACTGTAAATAAACAGTCAGCTTGACAATGGACAAATGTTTTATAAACATTTTTGTAGTTTATTAATACAACTGATGTCAGTACATGAAAACTAACATTCAATAAGAAAATTCTGCATTAAGCTTTCAGCGTATGTTTCTATTTCCTTGAAGTATGGTAGACACCTTGGCATAACGTAGCAGCACATAATGGTTTGTGGGTTTTGAAAAGGTGCAGGCCATATTGTGCTGCCTCAAAAATACAAGGATTTCATCATCCTGAAGAGAAATATCACTTATGAATTAGTCTATCTTGTGATGCTGATGTCTGTCATACTTTAGCAGCACGTAAATATTGGTGTTAAGACTGTAAATATCTCCAGTATTAACTGTGCTGCTGAAGTAAGGCTAGTCGCTTCTGCATGTGAGTCATGAAAAAGGTCATTTCATGTATTTCCTGATGCCTTTTTGTTGTTATAATTTATATATTGATTGTTTATGAACACTTTCTTAGCTTTTGTTTGTATTTTCATAATGTTTAGGACTTCATAGTATCAGATGGTAAATATAGAATAGACATATATATAACTTTGCTTTGGGGTACATGAAAGCTGGATTTATTAAAGGAGCCATCTCAAGCTACACCTGTCTAACAATGCTTTGGTAAGTGTGTTTATTTGTATAGATTTTGAAAAATTATAAAAATAGTATTAATTTAAATGTCAATATTTCTTTATTAAAACTCTTAAAACTGTGTGTTCATTTTTACAGCGTTTTCTTAATGAATAGAATAGCAAAATGTTTTGTCATGTTTTTAGCAAAGTGAGCATATAAAGCAAAAGTGTCTTCCAAAATTTTAAACAAAATTTATTAAACACTTTATTTCTTAAATCACTGTGTCTATAGACAGGTAACAATTTTATGGTTAGAAGTTTAAACTGTGTGTTTGACTGTGAATTTACTAATTTTTTTTTCCCCTCATCTTTCACTAAGATGTTTCTCTTTCAGGGGAATCTTTCATTGAGATTATTGAAAGCGCTGCAGTGAGAATGGAAATTACTTGGGCTCCTTTCCTTTTAAAAGCTGCATGCAAGAACTGTGTGGTGAGTCAAATGTAGACTAATGGTTATGTAAATGTCACTAATTTTAGATACAGTCAAGATCTGAAAGTGTGTTTCCTTTTAAGATTTTATTTTCTTCACTATCATGACTCAGTATCACTTGCTAATCTCATTTTATTAACCCTCTTATATTTTACCATTAAAATACAAGCACTTTCTTCAAATAAGTGCTCACAGATTCAAATTTAAACATCATATAATTGTTTTAAAAAGATAAAAAAAGCTTATCTGCACTGGGGATTTGTTTTGACTTCAGGCTTCACAGGCCTTCTACTGGTGCAGTTGCACAGGTACAAACATGACGTAGATGAATATGAATCCAAGTTGTTGTAATTTATAAATCTGCATTATTTGACCGCACAGAATTTCAGCCTGGTGTGTGTGCTGGTAAAAATCATACTTTTCTTGTCTGCCTTGTCTGCTATGGATTTGAACTGGTGAAATTACTGATGCTAAAATTTGCAATTTAGTTCAGACCTGAGCAGTTCTCAATAGTAACCCTATACAGTACTAGATAGCCTACAGCTTTTCATAAAGAAAACACTTCTGTGTGCACATTTACCTACTACAGGTCTCTTAAGATATGCGGCCAAAGTGAGGTTGACTACTCAGGAAAAAAATATGCGCTCTGGCTCAAAGTTGGATAGCTTTCTCTCTGAGGCTTCTTTAAGTAGCACCATGTTATATTTTCTTATCTGTAACTGCTTAATACTAACTCTTAATACTAACTCTAATAACTCTTAATACTAGAGGCCTGCACATACATTTCAGCCATTTGAAAACTTAGAAATGCTTGGAAAGGCCAGACTGTGTGGGTTATAAAAGAAAAAGACATCATTCTTCTAGTGTTCCCCTCCCTTTAAAGGTCACTGA
The DNA here is from genome assembly GCF_000700745.2 of Antrostomus carolinensis. Taxonomy (NCBI): domain Eukaryota; kingdom Metazoa; phylum Chordata; class Aves; order Caprimulgiformes; family Caprimulgidae; genus Antrostomus; species Antrostomus carolinensis. The sequence continues at coordinate 22,593 of NW_010293198.1, forward strand.
CTTTTGTTAGCACGCTGCAGGCTCTGGTGCTTGCAGAGGGCCAGCCATCCTGTTGCCCTTGTAGATCCAGGATTCCAATGAATCTAGGCTTTTTCTCTGTGACTTTGATGAGTAAATGTGAATCTAAAGAGCTGATCAGAAAGATTTGAGAGCTTGCAACAAGTCTATTTGCATGGCTTTGTCAGAGTCCAGCGGCGGAACCATTTGTTCCTGACTACTTCATTGTGCCAGTGCAGGCCTGCATGTGAATAGTGAAACAGGCTGCTTCCTTCTGGTTCACCATGCAAACCCCTATAACTGGCACAAGGCAGAGGATGGCAGGGTGTGGAAAGAAGCAGAAGGGGAAAGGTTGGACTGCCTTGTTCCATGGCCCTAACAGCTTATAACAGCGTAGTAATGTGATGAAAATACAACGTGAGCATTCGCAGAAGCAGAGCTCAACTGAGGAACCGAAGTTATTCCTATCTGGATTAAGAAAATGACTTGAAGTGCTTATGAAGGCCTACTCAAATTATTCAGTTCCTAAACCTTTGAAAAGAATGTCATATTTCTTACATGATTCACAGTTGTCTTAAATAATATTAGCAATTGTATTTTCCAACATATACCTGCATTGGCAGTGCCGTGACCCACAGCTGAATGGAAGTCCTCCTGCATTGCAGCTCTGGGGTCCTAGCTTGCTGTTTTCGGTTCAGGTGCTTATTTTCTGCTAGGCTTAGGAACGGTATGGGGAAAAAGGATGCTTAATTCATATAAAAGGGAAAGAAGAGAGGCCTGCTTGAAAATAAACTAAGGCTAGTAGCTGTATAGGAGTGAAGACAACTAGTGACAGAAATATGTCTAAAAACCTAATGTTGAAAGGTTGGAGCTGAGAACTGATTGGGGAAGGACAGATCTGATGAATTGGAAAATTAGAAGGATTGGGATATATTGGGCAAAGATCTGAGGGTTTTGTTTGTTTCTTGAAATTGAAAGCAGCAGCAGCCTGACAGAAGGGATCTGGCCTGAGGCAAAGAGAATTAATCAGGCTTGGGGAAAAGGGCTTGCACACCTCAGATCATTCCTAGCATTCACTAGAGCACTCTGCACTTCAGATCCAGAAGGGAATGCAGACTGTTAAGTAGTAGCTTTTGCTGTCATCTGTGAAATCACTTTGAATTTCATCCCCCTTATTGTATTCCACACAGAAGAAGGCAACCTTACTAGTGCTCTCAGCTACTTAATGAATTTGGTCTTGAATAGGAATCCCAATATAATAGAGTAGTTGAGGTTGGAAGGAACCTCTGGAGATCATCTTGTCCAAGCAGGGTCAGGCAGAACAGGTTTTTTAGGGCTGTGTCCAGTCAGGTTTTGAATATCTTCAAGGATGGAGACAGCAAACTGTCTTGTTCAGATAGAATTTCCTGCATTTCAGTTTGTGCCTGTTGTCTACTGTCCTGTCACAGGACAAAACTGAGAAGAGCCTGGCTATGTCTTTGTTACTCTCCCTTACTCCCATCAGCAGGCACTTAATGATATGATCACACACGCACACACATGCCTCTCTTTCTTCAGGCTGGAGTCCTAGCTCTCTCAGCCTTTCTTCATGTGAAAGATGCTTCAGTTCTCTCATCATCTTTGCAGAAGCAAACAAAATGTTTCAACTGATATGGGATTTGGAACTCAAACAGGGAAATGCTTGGGGCGGGGGGGGAACAAAACACAACATAACTGTGAAAACTGTAAAAGGAACATGAAGAACACAAAATGAAGCACTAAGAAGTTAGATAATTCCTGCTTTAAGATTCTACAATCTTCATTTGCCCTGCTGTGTTAGTGTACTATTAAACAATCTCCATGATCATTCAGAATATTTAATCTAATGATAGGATTGGCCTGGTGGAGTACTGAGCCAGGGAACATGTTTGCAGGTTGTGCAAGCAAGAAGCCTGATGCTGCTATGGGTGCTACAGAAATTGGTGGAAACAAAAGACTGCAAGTAGAGGAAAACATGTCTTCATGGTTATGTCAAATGAGAATTCCAGAGAATTGGTTATGGTTTGTTTTTCTGCCTTTATTCTTACATGATGCTAAACAAGTTGCCAGGCCATTTGTTTCATAGTATTTATGTTCCTCACTTCAGAGGTGTCTGACTGAAGATCCTCATGTCTGACTGAAGCGATGGCTGTTCACATTTGCAGCTGAGCTTCTTAGGAGTTATTTGAATTAAAATACTATGTAATGCTATATCTGTTGACAATCCTTTTATCTCCTTAAACAGGGTACCTCAAACTTTGCATACTAATATAGTTTCCATACCTCATGTCACATTTAAAATAGATTAAAATTATCTTGAAGGACTTTTGGGTTTTGTTTGTTAAAAAAAAAAACAAAAACAAAAACAAAAAAAACCCCACAAAACCCACTTTTGTTAAATAGCTGTACTACAGCAATGTATTTTCTCTTGGAATTTTCTATGGAATTTATTAATTCTGATCTCAGAGGACAAGGTGAGTATTGTGCACTTTTTAAAGACCAGATCTGCAATCAGCTTTCTTTGTTACCAGCTCAAGCTGAGAAACTGTGTTTCCATGTTGTTGATTCATGGTCTATTCATCTGTGAACTCCAAAATAGTCTGATATTTGTCCTATCTTGTCATTAATTTGTTTTGCATATACAGCTGTTATTATCAAACGCTTGTTTGTCCAATTTTTGAAATGTGGTTTCATGAATAACACCACCAATATTCTGCAAAATCTTTTATGCACTAAGGGTAATGTTCATCTTTGAACTTCAGTATATTTTACAATAAATTTCCCTGTAAAGATCTATCTTGCAGAAAGAATGAAGTAGTTAAACTTAACTTCTTATGCACAGTGGTAAACAGTGCATCTTTGAAAATGTAAAGTGACTTACATCTATGTATTTAGGACTTCTACAGGCCATTGTTCTTCAGATTTCACAAGCAGTTTTCCTGGTACTGCATATGATACACTTTACTGGGAGAGTGTGATTCTGGTACTTGATATTCAGATATAGAGATCTTCCCTTAATCATGGTATGTTGTTAAATATTGGAGAAGTCTCTCCTAATAAGATAGCAATACTAATGACTGAATTTTTAATTGTTTAGACTCCCTTCGTGTTCTTTATCACCACCTCATGTCATATATTTCTATCAATCGTTTCTTGTGACTTCTGTCTGAAGTGGTGAGCTACTATTTTACCACAGTTGAACTTGAAGCAGAGTGACAATTCTTCATTTAAAAAAAAAAAAAAAAACAAACAAAAGTTTAAATGGTGCTTGATGAAAACTTATGTCTGAGATATATGTGAATCTCCTTTCTAAGGTAGCAGTTGTGTGTATCAGAAGAAAATGTTTAATTATAAACAAATAAGAAAAAAATAATTATTGCAGCATTTACCCAGTTTGAATCTTCAGTCTTAAGTATACAGTGCTGAGTAACTAGAGGCTGAGATACTTAGCTTCTGTTGAGAGATGGGAATAATATATCCATAATGTTTTCTTCTGCTGTTTATAGCCATAGGAGACAGCCATGGATAGAAAGTTTCACATTTCCCTATGGTTTTTGCAGGGCAAGCATGTGGCTTTATTACCTATAAAGGAACCTTCTGTCAGCAGCTTTTACACTTTTAAGTGGTTTTAAAAGTAAAACATTTTGGAATCTCTCATAAAATACTACAAAAAAACCTAAGTATTATAAAATTTGAACTATATAAGGCATAAATTATAGAATATAAAGTCTCAAATGTATACATATTTAATATTTTATTGAAATAAAGGCAAAGGAAAAGCTGCAGGGATTATATTATTGGACCAGCTAGAATAGTCAACAGTAATATATGACTATGGTTCTGCAGTCCTGTGATTCTCAAGCCAGACGAGTTTGGGACTGACAGAGTCTTCCTGTTTCCTTCAATATTAGCCTGGCTCTGATATTTCCATGGTGGTTTCACTGGATGAGTTTGGGTTAGTTTTTGGTAAGCTCAGACAGCTGAATGTGCTTGCTGTGTGAGCAACAGTGCTGGCACCAAGGAAAAGTTCCCTCTGCTCTCAAGAATGTCAGTCCAATATTCAAGTTAATTTCCATTGCTCAAACCAATGTTTAGAATATTCAGGGCCTTATTCTTCCTTTCTTGATGCTTCTACAGACAGACTTTGCCTATCTGCTCTTTAAATCAGTAGCAAAGGGGCTAACAACATCTTGGTCTTCCTCTTTCCTTCTACAGAAGATTGGTATCTACATACGTAACTAACCCAAAAATGCTCATATAGATCTAAGTTCTTAGCATATGGAAATAGCTGTAATACACCTTTCCTGTCATCAAGACAATGTGAGATTTTCCTTCTTTTCCAATAAGCAATTATCTGTTATTTTCAGACATATCAATAAATATACAAACTGTATTATCCCCTTCCAATCCCTAACGTTCTGTGATTCTCTGTGATTCTGTGATCCATCTATGTATAATGAAACTTCAGAGACAAAAGTAAGATACTTCCAGTAGTATCAGACAAAGATTAAAAAGAACTCTACTGTTTTGGAGGTATGAAATATGTTAAATGACCTGTGCAACAACCAGTTTTAGGAAGTGTGTGTGAATGGTAAGTTATCCAGTCAGAAAAAGGATTTCAGTGCAGATTCGATAACATCATGTAGCCAGACAGCCCCCTGTTGGTTATATTGTTGTGGAGGTTCCAGAGATGAATTGTGCTTGAATTCAGCAGTTCATTGCACTCAACGAGCTATTTTTTTTCATTCCCATATCACAAATAGAGATACAGGGTGGGATGGGAAATTGTGTGCATTTGTGAAAATTACCTCTGAATCAAATTTTATCCCTCTTGTGTATGAGATAAATGTCCAAGCTTGGCTAAATAGAGTATCTGCACGCAATTTCTTAATGTCTTTATAAAAGCTTATTTTTAAAGAGCTGCAGTGAAAATGTAGTACAGTCATTTATCCTTGTGATCAAAACTTAAGACTAGCATATTTTAATATCACATTTACAGACTTGCTAATGCAAAGTATTTAGATAAACTTCTGTCAATAATGCAGGTAATAGATTTTAAAACATAAAAGTTTGTAAGCCAGCAGTGGACTAGCCAGGCATAGGCCCCAGCCTTGCATAATGACTGAGACTCTCTTGCAGGCATGTCTAGGAGAGCTTCTGCTGTTTAACAAGGTATGCTTTTACCAAGAGGCTTCTCTTGTTTTTTAAAAAACTTTTTTATTCATGTTTGCTTTGCTTTAATCTCTTCTTTTGTATATGGCTTAAGTTGCTACCAGTGCAACTATCTGCTTACTTCCAGTTTTTCCCTGGCATTAAGACACCGAAAATCTTGTTCTTTGAAAGAAATGTGTCTAAAATACTGGAAAATTGAAGGACGTTGATTAGGTATTTCGACTTTTGGTTTCTTAAGTGTTTGTTAAGGGAACCTAAAATCTGCCTTGTAGTGATCACTGTACATCCACGTGGTCATGGAGTGCTGTGTGAATGCAAACACCTACTTTTCTAGAATGTGATGATGTATCTATGTTTAAAAGACACTATTTGTGGCGGAAATAAGCGACCCAATGAAATTTTCCAGGAAGAGCACTCTCAGATCCCAGGATCTTCTGCTCAGAGATAAACAATACAGAGCTGATCTCTTTCTGCATCAGGTATGGCCTAGGTTATAAAAGCTCATCTTTTGAAGAATTCAATTTGTAGCTAAAAATCCATAGCTGGAACAGTAGGAGAGCCACTGATGTGAGAATTAATCTTCTACTACAACACAACTGGCATGATGCTGAAAAAGCCAAAGTGCTTAAGACCTGTTTTTCTTTCTCCCGTTCGGCACATAGTAAAAGACTGATGGTATTCAGATATCTTACAACAGTTGGCAAAAACAACAGAGGGTAAGAATACGTGTTGTGATTGAAGAGGGGAAAATGTGAAAGACAGGGACAGACCACAGAGCTGCTTAAAAATTGTCATGACCTACTAAAATCCATCAGAAGAGTTTAAGAAACTGGCTGAAGCAACCTCAAGGTGAGGGGACACTCCCAAGAAACAGAAAACCTGGGTTTCAGATTCTTCAGAAGCCCGAGTGGATTCAAGTTCACATCTCCTGCTTCCGAAAAAGCGCCCAGTGGAGGTTTCCCACAGATGTTCCCCATCTTTCTTGTTAAATCAAGGATATGTGCAAAAAAGAATAGAAGCCACAAAAATGGTTTTGTTCAAAGGTTGTTGGCAGTGATCACTATTACCGTTAGCAGATGAAAGCAAGCTGCAGGTAGGATTTCAAAGGGCAGTGGAATTTGTTTTTATTGGACTAACTGTGCAGTTCCTTACAAGTTCCATATTCTTTTCCTAAGATGTTTCCTGAAGTAACAGTAAAATGAGCATACAATAAATACAAGTACCCATTAAAGATCACTAAAGGAATACCTTGTGTTTCCAGTAGATGAACACTGAGATAACTGAATATTTGTGAATTGCATCACAGACCTCTATTATGCCAAAGTTCTGGTTTTTATTGCTAAAGAGAGCACCAGTAAAGGTGGGTTTACACTGCTTTATGTTCCTACTTTCTCTAAAACTGATGTAGAGGGAAAGCAGGGAGCAAATAACGGTGTTAAAGAATTTCATGGCAGTTCAACAACCAGCAAGGGTATTCACCTCTTCCCTCCTTTGCTTTACCGTCTTTTTTTTTTTTTTAATGTTTGAAGAGGAAGAGGCTTTTTGAGTGCTGCTTTATTTTTTTATTTTTTTTCCCCTCTTTTATTTTTTCTTTTCCTTTTTTTTGGACAAGAAGGTTTACATTCTCCTTCCCAAGTTAGTGGAATTGATAAGAGCCTGTTCTGGGTGGAAGAAGACTCAAATAACTTCCCTGATGAGAAAAATGACAACATTTTTCCTCCTCTGAGGAGCCATTACCAACCCCATTTTCGAATTAGCATTAAACTTTAGGACTTCCTTAATGCTCTTGGAGTATCTGTGATTTTTATTTTGTTCAAGCAATTCTAGTAGCTTAGAACATGCAGGTTACTTGCAGAGCTGTGATCTTGTGATCCCATTATTTTATGCTTATTCAGGCATAAAATAAGTACCCTGAGAAAGGCACTACCTTAACACCATGAAAGTATCCTCAGTCAGTTACCTCTAAAACTGCACTTTTTTCTTGTCAGCTATGAGCAGTTGTCCAGAGCTGTGGATATTTTTAATTGTAATTGACAAATTCTTAACTTTATTTCTATTTTTTTCACATTTATTTCAGAGTTCTTGTAAAAATAGCACCTGGCCCTGGTGATTTATAGTGTTTGAGTTTCTCAGGCTGCCAACAGACTCTTCCTTTGAGACGTCTAAGCCTAGTGAAACTGCTCTGATTTCCCCATAAAGCTTGTCTTTGGGATACCAATTTCTCTGTCACCCTCTATATTAAAATAAAAAAAATTATATTGAGCTTCTTTTCCTTTGCCAATTTCTTTCATCCTCCTCTTGGTGCTACATAGACAAAACCAAAAAAACCTCCTGGATTTGAATATCTTTAAGAATAGTTGGAATTCTTCTCTGTGTGTGTTTGTGCGTTTGTACAGAGGCACCACGTGCAGCCATTGGTACCTGAGCATCTGATGCTTTTGTACAGGAGAAGAGCAGCACCTGTGAAAGCAGCAACTGTGTGTCCTTGTGGAAGAGCAGTGTTCATCCTGCCATCCTCTTGTACAATAGAACTTTCCATTAGCCAGTGGTACACCAGGTAGTCTTTTATTATTCACTAATTTATATTAATGCTTAAATAGCTGTTAGGATTGGATTTAAGTTTTAGAAATTGTAGTGTTTCTGTTATTTTTCTGTTGGAGAAACTGGAGGAATTCTGTATCAATTCATACCCCACGAATGAGCATGGCCTCCCTAGCACTTACTCACTGTGTAATGTAGTGATGTCATTAAAGACTATCTGCATAAGATAACATTTTACTTGGCTTGATGAGCATCACATGAATCTTCTCAGAAGGCTGGGCAAGCAAAACATCTTGCCTCAAGATGTCATGAGTGATACATGCACCTGGCCTCTGGTTCTAGTTGGCCTGAGCAGAAACACTGAGAAAGACCAGAACTCTCTTGCTGTTCCTACTTCTTGCCCTAGGCTGTCAGCAAGTCTCCTAACATGGATAGACCTTGATTAGAGGGTGAAAAGGAACAGAACACTTACTAAACAGATCCTGATTTTCTCCTACATAAATTCCTCTGAAGTTAAGTGTCGCTTAAACCTGGGAACACCAGGCTGTCTGATGATGCAGAGTTGGAATTACCTTGGATATTTCATGGTGTGTGGTCTACAGTTCTTGGATCCCTCAGCAGCCATGATACTAGAGCAGAAACTACCAGTAACATTGATACCAAAATTAATTTTGACAAGGTCAAATCATCTTTGGATCCTTCAGCTGAAAGCAGATACCAATCCAGCACTCCACTGTCAAAGCAGGCTGAGAATCACCATGGATGTCCAGCCTTCGGCATTGATTCAACCATTCTCTATTTCTCTGGTACGAGAGATAATTTTCTGTAAGTTTGCAGCGTCCTGTAGGCCTAGTTCCACAAAAAATATTCCTGTGCTCACTCAGAACCAGAAGAGGACTGAAAGGTTCTCATGTAAGGCTCTCTAGCTGGACATGCTATGCTAGGTAGAGAGGTCAGGTGTGGTTCACACTGGGGTAGCTTATGGAGGTGGGAACTTCCTGCGTTTTTCGACATCTCTACATTCTTATTAACATTTCTTAAATGCTAAGGGTCCTTGAGGTGCCATCCAGACCTCTAACTTCAGCCTTCAAAGAAAGTTGTTGCTATGTCACCAGCTATCAGAGTAGTGTCCATGTTTCATTCTCTGTTTCTCACCACAAGGCAGCTCCTGACTGGTTATCAGTATCCAATGAGTACAAAGCCTTCAAAGATCCAATTGGCAGGACAGTTTTACCCAATACCAAAACCATTACTAAATACTATCAGACTAGAACATTGTCTTGGGACAGCCTTCTCTGGAAGGAAAACTGTCTCAACTAACAGCAGAAACTAATGCTTAGGACAAAAAGAAGACAAAGTTTTATTTCTGCTGCAGAAAGAGCTACCTTCCCAAAATGAGGGTCCCAGACTATGAAGCTGTACAAGCTGAATAGGGTATTGTTAATTAATATTTGCAAATACTATTTTAAAATGCTAGGGAGGAATTTAGGCATGGTGCAGTAGAGACCATTTGTAGCAATAAAAACTTTTCCAGAGACTGGTATCTTTATAAAGACAACCTCTTTATGGGGTTTGTGACATATGAGCAGCTATTCCATGCTTTATCTGTTTGTATAGACAAGGTTATGCACAGTATTCTTAGGTTCCCAAGAGAGTAAACACCAGTGTCCCAGGGCAGGCATCACAGAGCACAAGCTTTCCAACCGTACAGACCCACCTGCCCTCCAGCAAAGCTGCACAAGACACTGAAAAAACCCCAGCTTCCTTGTGTGTAGCAGTTCCCCTGCTTCTTTCATCAATGTGGCATTGCCTGACTTTGAACTGGAATGTTTTGGATGTTTCACCTCTTCCTTTCAACCACTGAAGTTGTTTTGTAACAGGTTAGTGCCCACCAGGTGCTGCAGAGACAGGATTGTGTATTCTATTTTGGTCACCCATCAACTCCGTTCTGTCCCAGGGCATTTTAATGAGAGCATGTTAGATTATTAGTAACATTGCTTCTTTTTCTACAGAAAAGAGATCCCACTTTATCTTTTAAAAAGAGAGGGGGGGAAAGGTGGTAATTACTCAGTTCCAGTACCGTGTTCACTTTGGCTGTCCCAGATCTCAAGAGATGTGAATACATACATCTGAAAAATCAGATACTGAGTAACGTTTTCAGCTAGCAGGTTTTCATCACCAGGTTAAAATGCCCTGCTCCGAGTTTTCAAAACAGTTATTTCCACGTTGTTATCAACCCAACCTGAAGGAGCTGTGTGGTCTTTGTAGCAGGAGTCATTGCCTCCAGTGGAAGACCTGCATGCTTGTCACCACTTCTTTCAGAAACAAACAGAAATCCATATCTCCGTATCCTGAGCACTCTGGATGTGAACTCCTACAAACTGTCATCAGATCCTCTGCTCATGGCTATATCTTGGTGCTGGGAGCAGACAAGAAGTTAGTAGAGAACCCTTCACAGAATATAGATAAAACTATAGCAGACTGATGTTCCATTAGCCTTGAACAATTTCACATGACGTTCAGCTTTTCTATTCAATCTCAAAGCCTACCTCAGAAGTTCAGTGAGAGCATGTGTCAGGCTTTCAATAGCTAAGAACAAGAGACTGCCACAGCACAGCTTGTAGGAGAAGTTATAGCCAACGGAGCAGTCGCACAAGTGTCCCTGTGCCTGTTAGTGCATTGTCCAGCCAAGGCTCTGCAGAGAATCTCTGCAATGAAAGATGAGTCTAGCAAAAAGATGATCTTTTGCTCGTTTTCTGTGTGTATCCGTAGATATTTTGGGACTGCACATGAACACCAATGAACTCTGTATTGTGGTATCACACTTCAATTGTCAAAGAAAACTTATTGGATAACAGCAGAAAACATCACTACCCTAACCAAAGATGGGAGAAGGATCTCTGTGACATCAGGGCCTGGGCAGTTGCAATTTTTCATTCACGTGCTTGACATGGCCGTATTAATCATTAAGCCATTAATGTGTTCCAGGGACCCACAGTTTACTGAGCCATCTTCAGAAGATTGTTTTCAGCAATCTTGATTATAGGTAGCAAAGGAAAATTATACGGCTTAAGGATCCATTTGTAAATGGGGAAAATATAATGTAAACCAGTCTGTTCAGAAGATTCATTTCCAGTTTATGGAAAATTAGGAACTTGCTAATAGGGTTACTGCTCATAGTGCAACTGGAATTGAAACAAAGGTCACCAACAGGATGTATCCAGTAATTATTCAGGAGGCTTATAACCCCAGTGCTGCCAAAGCAGTGCTGGTATTCTGGTATTCAGTTTGTCTATTTGGCCCCCGAAAGCTTAGCTTCTCCTTCCAGATGTGAGGCATCAACGTGATTAACCCATCTTACATCTGGATCCTGCAGTGTTTCACTTCATAGCATCACTTTCACTGTCCTCCAAGAGAGAAATTTTGTTCTTCAGGTATGCAAACTATTGAGGTAAAATATGCTGCAGATCCACTTACCAAACACATTGGAAAAAACCCCATCCCTGTAGTCTCATGAACATCTAAGTCTTGCATCTAAGTCATCCTGTGCCTTTTCCACGTTCCTTTAGCAGCTATCACCCACCTGTTCACGTAAGTCTTGCATCTAAGTCATCCTGTGCCTGTTCCTTTAGCAGCTATCACCCACCTGTTCACTCACCCCTGTAAGATCTGCTTTTCCTTTTCTGGTGGCACTGAAATTTCTGACAGCTCTGCTAACCATCCTCCCTTCGATACAATAAGTTGTGTCTCTTTGGTCCCACAAAGGCAGCAACTCTTTCCAGGTTAATGTTAAACTTCAAAGAAGTGAGTTTGCTTTCTCCTGTGGATCTCTGCCTGCGCTTATCACATAGCCTTTTCCTTTGTTCCACCAGTGACCAGGCTGAGCAGTGAGCTGAAGACATAGTAAAAAGATGCAAATACTGAAGGACAGAAGGATCAGCATGCCTTCTGTTTATTGTTAAATACAACAGTGTAAATAAAATGGTATGTCAGCAATTATTTTATTACTCAGTTTAGTTATCACCGGGGAACAAAAACAAAAACCATAGGCCATCTTTTCAGAAGGCCCTCAATGAAAGCTACAAACTGCCTTTGAAATTCAAAGAAAATTGAGCTCCTGACTCCCAAGTACTAGTAAAACCAGAGACTTGATGTTTCCAAGCTGTTGCCTTTTTTTCTAGTAGAGAATCAAGATGGAACAATGTTGCAACATTCAATTCCTCACAGTTTCAGGAGCACTCAGCTGATTGGTGCCGCGGAAACTTGCTTAGAAAGCAAAGCCCTAAATTCATTCTCTAAAGTAGACTTGTGCACCCTATTCTTTCCAACCTTTAGGGCTACATTCATCATCCCTCTGGCCAGAAGGAAGCCACCAAATACTGAACTGTTGGATTAGAATGGAAACAGCAGAAATGGAGGAAGGATTCTTGGAAAATTTTGCACATCAGATCCCACTTCAGGGGGTTATTTCAGCAGAAACTACATGATGGTCTAGAAAACTGACATTACCCCTTTTTTTTTTTTTATTAGCAGTCAGATTTATTTGTATTTTATGCGATGACTAGTGATTTACATCCCATCCACCCATTTGAGAATATTCAGGGCTCCAGGCATATCTCCAGCCAGTTCCAGACTATTCAAATAATTGTTGGTCCATCCATTTACTAGTCACAACAAGGCCTTCTGTGACTAATTATGGCCTGACTGCAGCAGGAGAGGCAGCTTCAAAGAATGGGAATCTTCAGACGCACTAGCAGTTCCCTTGGTTCCCAAATTCTTTATTTATGTGGATTACATTGAGTTGACAGATTTAACTGGGCTGTTGAAGATACAGTCAAAGAAGCAGAGTCACTCCCTTCCCTTTTATTGTTTTCTGAAGACATAACAGTCATACGCATCTGTCACTAGAGAGAGGAAGTTCTCCATCACTGGACTTGATTTGGGCTTTTATATTCTGTGTTAGTAGCATCTGGGAATAGATCAATATAATATTTGGTAGGGAGTTGTATTTCCTTGTGATGCACTGTAAATCTTTTATTGTAGATATTCTCACTGTTTATTGTTGAAAATCAATAAAAATAAACCTTGTAAAGTTAAAGCCTGGCAATGATTCAGCACAAATCGGAGAGAAGGAGTAAGAGTCAATGAGACTCTCTCCCCCTCTTGGATAGCTCCCAGCTTGTTTCCCAATTCAATAACACTTTCCAGCAATCTGGGAACAAATTTTTTTTAAAAAAAAACAAAACAACAAACTATTCAAAATTATGAATGCTTCGTTGTGATCTCAAAGAGGACTTCTGATCCATTTTGCTGGCTTTCTGGTACTGAATTCAGCTGTGGATCAAACAGGAGTATCACCCAGACTGTGTGTTGGATTTACCTTAAAATTCTCCCTTTCAGGGACAGACAAAAGCACATCAGCCTTGCTCAGCTCAGATTAAAGGAGTTACTTTTGAGCACTGGAAAACTGGAAACTAACTAAAATAGGTAAAAAATGGTAACAGCCCAATGCAAAGGAAGGTTTCTCCAAAGTCTGAACAGAAGTTACTAGCCCTGTTTGCAAGCCTGTAGAAGCAGGGCAGGATGCAATTACTCCAGCATCATTCTTTTACCCTATGGCTATTAATTTCTCATATACTGCATCTTAGGGTGGAGTCTTCTACTATTTTCATGAGATTCAGCTATGCAGGGAAGTGAAAAATTGTTTGGAATTATTTATTTAAGGGAAAGACTTCCCAGTACTGAGGCTAGCACTGAGATCAGTCTTTTTTAGTCTAAGCACAGTATCAGTTGCAGTAGCCTTATTTAAACTTCTGTTCTTAATCAATGATACGATCTTATGAGCAGTGACTGTAGAACCTGTAAGAACGCAGTGACTGCACTTCCCAAAAGAACAAAAGCCCTTGTGAATTGTCATACTGAAATCAATACCCAAAGAACAGGAAGGTGCTTCACATCAGACCGCCTCCTCCCTGGTATCAGCAGATTATGGGACAATTCAGGTGGTAAATAAATGACATGTTCCCAAAAGAGATAAGAACATAAGAGAACTTCCTAGTATGTGAAGAAGCAGACAAACATTACTTAAAAGCACAAAAAATTAATCAATTACTATGAAAAGAAGTCAACATGGTGCAAGGACAGAGGGATGGAAAAAGTGTGGTGCCTCTATTCAGTTGGGATATCCAACAGGCACCACAAGACTGTATTGATAAAGCCCTTCATAGTCTTGAATACAGAATACAGGACTAAATCCAACTATAAAAGTGGGAAAAGTAACTAAAATAAGAGAGAACATGTAAGAGAAATGAGGTGGTGTCTTTCCAAATCACCTCCTTTTTGCAAATCTAGCAGCAAGCTTACAGACAATTAAGCTGTTTTAATGATCTGCTTCTGCCATGGAAACTGCAGCCTGTGTAGGACAGAATGATGGTATTACCTTTTCGTTTCCTTCTAGAGATTTTACAGGTGTAGGAGTCTACTTGTGAGTTAAAAAGCAGAAGAGCGCTCACTGCTTGCCGTAAGTGAGCGAGAGGGCTTCCCCTCAGCACTGTGGCAGTCAGTTTCTAGCACCTCAGGCAGTGGAACAGTTTACACATTTTTGCTGAATCCAAGGGAGAATAAAAAGGCAAATACAGCAGTTAAGTTTACTGAAATCAGCAAATTTTGCACCTTCCCAGGAAAAAGGAATTCTCTTGGCAACGACTGGAAGAAGCGGATCATGTCAGTGATCACAAACTCCAACTTCACTGGAAAAAAAATGTATAAATGTTTCAAAATCACATTCCTATTTAATTTAAAATAGAGCTAGATATGATCAATCAGAGCTCCTGGTTCTGTCGTATGCAAAAGCAGGACCATGTCACCCACAATACACTCCAGTCCAGCAGAGATTGTTTTGTGAGATACTAGACTTGACCTGCCTGCCAAGATTTAGGTGAAAGTACCAGAGGGGAACCAGGAAATATTCATCACTTTGTTCATCACCAGTTGTTACTGAAATGGTTGCACCAAACATTCATTTTGCCAAAGCCATGGAGTATGAGTGATGGCATAGGTTCAAAGTCCAGGGCTTTTTACAAATGGAAGTATTTCATATTTTCTTTCACTTTATTAAAAAAAAAAACAAACTTCAATTTTCAAAGTGGCTGCTACAGCAAGGAAAATAAAATCACTACTTCTGCACTAGGTGAATTATCCTGATTTTATTACTACAAGGAGTTCTGAAACTAATCTCACTTAGTTTATACAGCTGCTATCAGTGATCATTTAAGGCATGACATTTAAATACAGCCTCAAGTCCATTTTTCTTCTTTTCCCTGTAAAAAGTTGCCACTTTTGTCTTGTGTTTCTTGCTATTATTGGTAAGTCTCTTCCCTGACAACATTCACAGTCACTGACTCACTCAGTACTCACCATTATTTGTTTCAGCTTTATCCGAACTTGAGGAATGGGAACTTTTCTGGAAAGTCAGTACACAGACCTCAAAACGAACTTAGAAAACGAGTAGTGTTGCCCTTGTACTACAGCAACCTGTCAGGACAGTCATCCCAGACAGCTTATCCACTGTGTCACCTGAACACTGTCTTTAGCAGTCTGCCCTCAAAGTCCACCATGACAAGCCTTCAGACACAGACCTTCACAGAAGGTCCTCACAGAATCATAGAACAGCCCAGGCTGGAAGGGACCTGAAAGACCATCTGGTCCAACCTTTTGTGGGAAAGGGAGCTCAGATGAGATTATCTAGAACCCTGTCTGGCTGCATCTTGAAAACCTCCAGTGATGCGGAGTCCACCACATCCCTGGGGAGGTTGTTCCAGTGAATGATGGAACATCATCTTACCGTTCTCACGGTAAGAAAAGTCTTTCTTGTATGAAGACAAATATGAACATACTGACATTATTGACCAAAAAAATCCCATTTGAACTGAAAACCTCCCACTTATGTTCCTCAACATTTACTGCATTATATAACCTGATTAGGAGATGTAGTCCCATAATCATATTATTCTGAGCCTAGAAAGCTTCAGAACAAGCAACGAGGACCTCAGTGTTGATGCTGGACTTCTGCACTTGTTTCAAGCTAAAATGCACTACAGCGGTAGCAAAAGAAAACAAGATGTCCAATAGTGGCAGCACCAGTCTGGGAAGACCCATTTCATTGAAACTCCTAAGGACAACAAACAGATGGGTGATTCCCACCACCCACCTCCATTTTTAAGAGCCTGCAAATAAAGTAATAAATCCACATTTTAAAGCTAATGAAAAGCCAGATCTAATTAGTCAGCCAAGAAAGCCCATATGAGCTCTACTTGGCTGCTTGTAACTTTGGAAAGACGGTGTTTTATCAGAAAGAAAAGTTGAATTCAAATAATGAATTCTTGAAGTTATTGCTATCTTCTTTCCCTGCCTTGAAGGGAGGACAAAAGATTCTTAATTTATAAGGCCTCATTAACTTGGTACCTGAGCTAATTTTGGCATCTTTACAAAACAATGTACAGGGCTAACATTCCCAAGGCTTTTGAAGACACTTCTGCCAAGCCTTTCTCCTAAGTATGTTTTGCACTTAACAAGCATTAATAAATCCTTTTGTGAAAAACTGTATATTCCATCTGAAGGATGGTTTATCACATTTTCATTCTTTTTATAGTTAAAGCTCTAAAAACTAACTGACCCTTTGTTTGATAAAGACCTTCATCATTTAATTCTCAGCACCGAAGAGAGGACAGAGGAGTATTCTGCAAGAGACAGTAACCCGTTATTTCATGGACACTGGTGGTGGCCTCACAAAGCCACATTCTCACGCCTGGAGCCACACAGCAATACAACTGGGGATGTTTCCATCATGCTGCTTTCAGCTAACTGCAAGAGAAAGACTGTACGAGTATCTTTTGAAAGCAGAGTGATATTAAATCGTTGAGGTTTGCATTCCTTCTCCAGCCACTTCTCCAAACTGCTGGGATCACAGTTGTGTCAAGCTGTTATTTCTTCATGTATTATCATGTATTTAAAATCTACTTACAGATTAGCACAGAGCATAAAAACCATTTTCTAAAAGGAATGACCAATTCTTTGCGAGTCCTAATATAAATTTTAGCCACAGAGAAAAACAAAAACAACCCTTGAAAATGCTGGAATCTGGTCCACAAACCCAGTCTTGAATCTGTGGCTCCTTTATTTAGAGTTGAAGAGGGTGGAGTGGCAAAAGGCAGGAAAGCAATTTTTTTTTCCTGAATACTTGAAAAAAAAAATTGTTTGTTTGTTACTTCCCTCAATAGTTGCAGTTTGAAACAACCCAACAAAAAAGGCCGCTAGAGCTGACACACCCCTCTTCCTCCTTCAGAAGATGACAGGGAAAAGGCTTTACTTCCCTTTCTGCACTTGGCTTCTCTTTGCCTGTGCTATCCTCAAGCTCCCTGGGGCTTGGTTCACGGTGACATTGAGGCCTGCTGGCTTCTTCTTCCTTTCAAAACTGTAGCATTCAACTTTTTCTTCACTGGAGACTGTCCTGGTGCTTATAAGGCGAAATCCATCTTTGAGTAAAGTGTCAAGGAGCAGGCCTAGCACATTAGTACCGTTAATCAGCTTTCTATTATCAGGCTTTATGGAAACAAACCTAAAATAAGAAAAAACCAGTTACAACAAACTGTAATTACTTCTTGAAGGATGGAATCAAATTTTTTTTTTAAACAAACCAGGTCCTTGGATGGTGCAAGTCAGCACAATTGCACAGGTTTACAGCAACCAAAGTTCTGGATATTTTTTTCCTCCTTTGAGGACAATTTAACTCTT
>NW_010293198.1:40133-48684 GCF_000700745.2 Antrostomus carolinensis
TCATCCAGTTACGTGTTCGAGAGGAAGCACTTCTCTTTCACCCCCACACCAAAGCAACAGCTGGGATAACCTCCATCGCATTTCACTTCATGGAGGAGAGGTGAATGGCATGCTCTGTACAGTGCTGCAACAGTTCTTCAGGAAAGAGTAGGTGATGGAAAGGACACGAAGCGACATTCACCCCAACAGCATCACTTTTCATTGCACGGGATCTCTCTCTACAAACAGTGACATTTATTGCAAAGTTACCTTGTACAGCGGGTCTTGTGGCAACAAGTATGAAAATCATTTTCACATTGCCTCAAATGATTTTACGTGATATAAAATACAGTTTAAGAATCTATCCAGACATTCTGAGGAACAGAAAAAAATAAGGTAAAAAAATACATAAGCTGACAGGGGTGAAACTGTTCCACAGTTCACAGAAAGTACACCAACATTCATGGAAAGCACAAAAAAGGTGAGAGAGTCCATGTCACCACAAAGGCTAAGTTGATAGAAATTCAGCAGGCAACGTAATCAAACTTCACTTGTGTCATTAATCAAGACAAGCTTTTCTACTGATCTGCAAAGGACAATTTTCACCAAGTCTGAGGTAATAAAGGAAAGAATCAGGAATATTTTTCCCACTATTGAGGTTGCTGTAACCTACTCAACCAATTGTTAGTCCATTAAAATTAGTAAAACATTATAAAATTAAGGTTTGGCACATAAAGATATGTTGCTTCACAAATGCAAAGTGTTTTTTCTTCTACTTGCTTAGCTAAAGAAAGCTAGAAGAAAGATTAACTTTATTGATTTTTTTTTTTAAATCAAAGGACTGCTGTGTTGATTCATATATAAAGAAAGAATAACCCTTTTGGAACTATTTCAGTGAAATTTCTATAAAATTCCAGATGTTCCAACAGCCACAGAGGACAAATTAGGTTACATTTTCTTATACAGTAAGAACGTGTCTCCATACAATAGAGACATCCAGTAAAAGCTCGTTTAAAAAATGTAAGTTGTCATTAGAATACGATACTGCTATCACAAAAATCACTGATATAATTTAATAAAAACAGAATCTCGCTCTGAATTTGAAGAAAACCCACTGTGTAGCATATAGGTAATAATCCACCCCTCCTCCCTTCCCCCAGTAAAAGGCTCTACAAAAGCTTTCCAGTCCCTGAATTGCAATCTTAGTTCTACCGGTGTTTTCAACCCTGTTTAGTCATTCTCTTCCTCTTTTCCATATCAAAGTCTTTTGGACCATGAGCTAGTGGAGGTTTTAGGCTTCTCCAGTAGTTTACACCTTACTTATTTTGTTTCCTTTCCTTCCTTTTACTCTGTGTTTTTCAAGTCTTTTAGAAGGTCACTGATGCCATGAAATTCTAAAGCCTGGGAGAGCAAGTAAGGAGGAAAGGGCAGATGGAGAAAAAACCCAACAGAACTCAAAAACAAGCATCAAGAACAGTATTTCAGAAAGTTGAAGAGCAGGGAAATCAGTGTAATAGAAATTAAACTGGGTGTTTCAGAACTAGAAAAAGATACCATTAAACTAGCAGAATGAAGGAAACATCTCTCTCTTCTCCCAGACAGCTGTCTGATAGTTTCTTTAAAATGCTGGCATGTACTTCATGAACTAGAAGTCACAAAGACATTTCTATAATGAGAATTCACACTAGGAAGAGTACCTGGCCACAAACGGGTTGCCTGCAGAGTAGTCAGTACCACACCGAAAAACCAGGTCATGATGAGAAGGTCTTTCCAAAGGAAGTGGGACGAGTGGTTTCTGAGAAGGAAAAGGGCTGTTCCAGCTCTGTCCTGACTGCTGTCCTGTAAACACAGTGATCTGTTCAGCTAGTGTCTCAACAGTGGTACTGCAGGAACCAAAGATCCGGAAAAAGGCCTGCATCTTGTGGAGAGAAAAACGCACTTCCAAGATCTCCAGCCTCGGCTTCAGCAAGTGTTCCTGGCTCAGGAGGTCGGCCAGAGGGTAGAGCTCATAGAATTCTGCTTCTCTCTGCAGCCTCTGATAGTCTGAGAAATCAGTAGGTAAGGAGAGCTGGAGAGTCCTCAAGAAGTCCATGATGTAACTAAACAAAGTTCCATCTCTGTCCACAAAAAACTCTCCATTCACCAGTTTAAATTCCTGGTCATCGTCGTTCAACATCCGTGCTAGCCTGGACTCGGGGAACCGCTGCAAGGTGGAAGCCCGCGTTACAAATCTCACACCTCCCACACTCAGAACGACCACCTCTCGATTACTCATCACTACCTCAGCCACTCAAGAATTGTAACTCTCTGATGTTCATGTCTTGATCTTTCCTAAACTGCAAGCCATCTTCAGCTGCAAGAACCATTCAGTGTTTTCAGCAAGTGTTTGGAGTGAGGTGTGGAGCAGGGACAGGATTCCCAGGCAACAAAGATGTAAATATCATGTACAATAGTTTTGTTTGCACGGTTTGGTTGCTTGGAAACTTTGATTCTTGGAATTTAATGTTTTATTTTTGAAATGAACAGCTTGCAAGGTCTACTGAAAGACAGTGAATTAACCATCTCAACTTATTAAACCTTGAGAGAGGCCAAGGAATATCCCCAAAGTATGGCACGCATTACCTTTGTTTCACAGAAATGTCAGCTAGGTGTTTTCATTCTACATACTGCTGTTCATAGGACCACTGCAAAAAGAGGTTAGGTGTGCTTCAAGCAATATATTTCAGTACTGTATGCTCTTAAAGAAGGGCACTTCAGAGAACTCAAGCTTACAGTTCAATTTCAGTCACTGCTATCCTGCAGCCAAGTCAATCCACTCAGAAAACTCCGCTCACTCCTGAAACAAGGTACACAAAAAATACAGAAACAGTAGAAGAGCCTATATACGTTCCAGTGCTAATGCACTTCCAAACACCAACAACATCCATACTCCTGTCACGTTACACACTCTGTTCCAAAGAATCATCCCATCATTCTTCCCAGCTTTCAGAATTATGATCTGGAGAGACAGAGAGGGAGCAGAGAGACACTGCTCTACCTGCCACCTTTGCAGGGCTAGAGTGCAAGGTGCCTTCCTGGGGCTGACCTGTGTGGGCCTTTCACCGCACCAAACTGTCCACATTAAGGCCACTTTTTAAGGAAGTGTGGCTTCAGAGAAACATGGATCTAACAAAACAGCTCAGATACCCCAAACAATTTGATGCTGGAAAAATAAACTGCAAAGTATGTACTATCTTGCAGCCTGTTCTTCTCTTACCAACCTCAACTGATTTCTCTTTAGAGAAATTATCTTTAGAATTTATGCTTGCCCTGAAGATATATTTTTTAATAGAACGTGTAAAAAATAACCAGTATCTACAATAACCTGAATGCACAGGATAATTACAACATTTGGTTATACAAAATAAATATATGTATCTATTCCAAGTGAGAAGTAACATCCTCGAATAGAAAGTGGTTCCAGAAGGTGAATGATGCACTCTGTATTTTGCAGTGGAAGGGCAGCCCTCAACAAGCCTCTCAGTACGGTGCTCTTCTCAATCACAACTCTTCTTTCTCTTCCCAAACCACCTCTTTTTTTTTTTTTTTTTTTTTTTAAACTATGACCTTTCAGGAAGTGACACTTTTTATCTTATTCTACAATTACATTAACATTAAACTAAGTACACAGTTTGGCCCTATATTTCGGTAAGAAAAATGATTTACAGTGAATAATACTCCCATAAACACCACTGAAAGGAGAATCCAGAAACAATGGTCTTTTCAAAACTCCATTTCATCTTCTAGCTTGTCAGTGCTCAAACTACATGAACAGGATGAATGTTTTTGGGAACATTTTGAATCTTTGAATGTTTTCACTGGAAGTTTTTAAAAAAACAATTAGTTTTAAGAAGTTCTATGTTTTCTTCACCAGATGTCTCTTAGTTCTTACATTTCAGTAGGGGCTTCACAACAGTTTATATTTGCACACAAATTGTGCAACATTATCCAGTACAACCAACGTATAGTTTTTACACTTTTCTCTTAGAAGTGAAGCTCCATCTGTCATCTGTTCCCAGTAAAAGACTGCATGATCTGCTATCTCCACGGTATCTGCCAAATAGGACAAGCTAATTGTAAAGATTTGAGATTTCCAGCACTGGAGATTGTCAACAACTGACTCCACAAAGGACATTCTGGTGATTGCAAGAACAAGCAAGCAAATAAGAGAGGTCACTATAAATCTGCGCGAAAAGACTGAGGGAATCTTGAATTTAAGAGTGTTGTTTTCCTGAGGCAAGGCAAGTTTGTCCACATCAACCAGTTTTATTCCATTCCACTGGCTGGTGTCAAAGCTCTTCATTGTAGGGCTGATGTCCACACTGGAACAAGGTAAAGGGGTTTCTTTGAGCACCTTGATTTTTTCCCTGAACTCCTGCATCTGTTGCAGAAATATAATGGGTTCAGAGACATCTTTGAAGGCCTCTGCGATGTTAAAAGCCATCCGCTGCTCTTGCAGAATTGTGTTCAGTTTATTGATTTCGGGATCGTAGGCCTGCATCACTGCAAGCTTCATGGTCTCAAAGTCAGAGAGAATCTCATTTCGCTTCTGCTCCAGCGTGTGCTGCAGCTTCTCAAAGAACTCTTTCACCTTGTCAGAATCTTTGGTCAGCATCTGCAGAGCTTTCCTCTTACTGGTTTCTAAGGTATCCAGCCGTGAGAGGGCATCTCCACAACGCCAAGTTTCAAAGCCCTGGAACAGGGTTTCAAAAGCCCGCTTCTCCTGGGAATAAGCTTCTTCGATGGAACAGAAAACGTGCTTGGTGTGGTCACCGCGGGTGGCGCACACCCCACAGATCAGCTGCATGTCCGACCGGCAAAAAATATTAAGGGGTTGCCCACTGTGCACTTTGCACACAGGCATTTTTGGAGTGACTTTGATTTTGTTATATTTCTCCACGATACCTTTCAGGGAATAGTTGACTTGCAAGCTGTTGACTCCAGTAACAGGAGTTTCCTTCCTGCAGGTGGGGCACTTGAAAGGGGACGGCCTCCAAAGCACATTCCGCACGTTTCCTTCAAGAATCCCTTCCAGACATTTTCTGCAGAAATTGTGTGAGCAGGGCAGGACACGAGGATCATCAAACAGGCTACAGCAAATGGGACAGGTGAGATCTTCCTCTAGGAGCTCCATCATATCCTAGGAAAGAGAAGAAAGATGGTAACAGAACTTATAGAATTTATTTATCCTCCAGGGAAACCACACAAAAACCAATCTCCATCTGAGACATGGCTCAGTGAGAAAAGGATCCACTTTTTTCTTCCTGTATCCTTAAGACAGAGCCTGAGCTCGGTTCTTGGCGGCCAGTCCAGTTATCTGTGGTCTGTGGCCACCAGATGGCAGGCACAAGAATGGCTCCGTCTCCAGGCAGAACCATTTCTGGACTCTCAAGTAGAAAGGCTGGAAAAGAAGGCTTGCCAAACCCAGCAAGGACTCTGAATGAAAATAACTCCTGTAGCCATAATAACAGTTCAAGACTTACATCTTTCCTCACTGATGCAATACCCAGAAACTGGATTTTCACAGAAGATACCCAGCTGATACACCCTGCTAAGATTTCATTACTCCCTGCTTGCTCAACTCACCCAAAGCTTACAGTTTCAAGCCTCATGCACCGCTGCTATAAGAAGGCATTACTAAAAGTGACTGCTCACTTAAGAAGTTAGCTTTTCGCTTGCTCCTGCAATACTTTCTAATAACCAAGTGAATGTGTTATTGTTGAGCTACTCAGCACACGGTTAAAGTACTTCAAAGAACAACTGCCCATAATCCTTGATAAGTCATCATGAAATTAAACTGTTAACCATTTTTACTCATCTGCAATCTCCATTCCCCATTCCCTTCTCACAGCATTCATGCCTTAGCAGTTTCTTCTCGTGGACAGGACCTACAGGAAGAGGATTTATCATGTACTCCTTTGTACTGGAAAGTCTCAGAGAAGGGACTCAGCCCACTACTCTCCCAGTGTCTCGTTCTCAGATGCAGACACTTTATAATTTACAGCATGCTCTAAGAAAACAAATAGCTAATAAAGACCAAAATGGGTGATGGTTTGTATTAGCCAAAACTCTCAAACACTTAGTTTTCAGCTCTAATAAGAAAGATGCTTCCCTTATATAAAATCCTTCCATATTACACAATATGTATTCACATATATATGTAATAAAATTCCTTTTATAAATTAAAAGAGGTATCACAAAAAGGAGCATCAAAGTAGGCCTGTGACAGTAAGGCATGTGAAAGAGTTTTTTTAATTATTTTTTATGTTATTACTAAGGTTCCTGTCCCGTCAAAGAGATATAAAGTGGCAAACACAGGAGCCAAGAGGAGGGCTGCAAGGCAAGATCCATGCTGCACAGGACAAGAACAATAAAATCAATACCAAAGCAAAGACAGCTACAGGGAAGACGGGCAAGGTCAATGCTGAGTTTCTTTCACAAGAGGACAGACACAGTCCCAACGAGATTTCACAGTAAAAGAGCCATTCTCGAGAGGTATAAGCAAACCTCCCATGCTTCCCCAGTGATGAGGAGGAGGGGTATTCCCCCTGCTTGCCTTGCTAAAGAGAGTTTGAAAAAGTTGCCAGCTTTTCTACTCGTGCTCAGGGCTAAGGTCATCAGGCAGAAGGTGGCTACCATTACAGCTAGGGACAAAGCCCCAGAGAAACAGTCTAATGACTCCATTTACCACCCAAGTTTTCCTATAAGACTGCAGATCTCATTCAGAAACTTCATTTTCTGTGAGAAGAAAGTAATTTTGAAGCCCCTCTCAATGCTAGAACAACCAAGGTTTCTCTTCCATCCTCCTCCTGCTGCTAAAAAGAATGGGATGACAGGAAGAGGATGATTTTTCCACCATACTCTTGAGTCTTCCTATTTAGGAATAACTGTCTCTTTCCAATTTGTACTTACAGCTTTTAGCCGCGGTAGCAGCACAAAGATCAGTTTTGCTCACGTATTAAAAGGATACTAACTACAAAACTAAAATGACAGTTCTCCATCTTTTAGTAAATGGAAATTCACAGTGCAGAAAATATTTGCTCTGGTCCAACTCCTTTACCAGGGAGGATTTTACCTCTTAGTTAAGAATCTGGAAAAGCAGCCTGACAGTGAGGACTGCAAACCCCTGCAGAAAATGCTTACTACAACATGTTCCACCAAAATTGCAGGACAAACATTGAAGACTTTCATGCTCCTAAAAATACAAAAAACATATACAAAAAGGTTTCATGATCCAAATAAAACTGTTCTGGTGCATTCCAACCCCACTTATCCAATTAAATAATTACGCTTTATAAATATAACTGAATTTCAAAACTATTATATGACATAATTAAAACTTTGGATTCTAAAAAAAGAAATGGGCAAGTCTACAAGCTTTTTTTTTTTTTCTCCTCTTACAACAACACCACCAGTAACACCAAACCAAAAATACTGCAAACCTGCATGACCGGTTGGGACAGCCAAACTTCTGTCTTATTTTGGACATTAATTTCAGAGAGTGAGTTGCCTGTGGATTGAAACATCCCTTTGTATTAGCAACTTGGTATTTGTGTGAGGAACTACAGCAACATTTCAACTTCTCCATTGGGAATTTCTCTGTGTAGCTTCTGATCCAGGTTTGGATGGCCCTGGAACTCCCCGTTCGCAGCACACAGACCAAAAGGCACAGCAGTTTCTTCCTTCACCTGAGCTGCTACATAAACTCTCTGGGTACAAACCCAGCGGATGTCACCGATCAGAAAGAGCAACTTGCACAATTTTAACATCAGGAAGAAGAATGGCAAAACAAATCAAAACATAAACACAACACCAACCACAGTAGCTTTTTCCCATGCTCCAGAGGGAAATTAATCTAGCATGCTTCTCAGCAGAGAAGTTGGATTTATCAGCCAGCAGCAGGCTGAAAGCAAAACCAAAATTTCACCAAACTTCAAACAAAACAAAAAGATAACTCTTGAATTACAAGTTTCCTGCAATGGCGTGCAAGTATTCTAAATAAAACTTGAACGAGCCAGACTGCATTTCCACAAGCAGTTGAGCTAGTCAGGAGAGGTCTCATCTCCTTTCCTTTCCAAGGTCCCTGGTCCTTCTCAGGACCCCCTGTGAACAATTTCTCCAGCCTTCTGTCAGACCGGTGTGCTGAATCAGCCCAAAAAAGGGTCCCACACAGATAAGGCAGGAGGAAGAGAGATGGAAGCTTCTCCTTCCACCAGCAAAGACCTTAACTGAGCTCACCCCATCAAGAGGAACCGCAAACTAATGGAGTGTAATGGTCAGCGTAGACATTTTAACATGGAACGATTGACCTCCGGGTGCAGCATGTGTCCAGGCGACCAAAAAGAGCTGAGGAAAGTGTCCATGCTTTGAATCTGCTATTTCATGGCCAAAGTTTTCTCAGGAGTACCCAGTAGATCCAACACGTTCAGCCTTCAGACAGCTAGAAAGGCCTGGCGATATAAGCGTTTCTGGTTCCGTGCAGCCACAGCCCCAAGAACACCCTTCCACCGACACGGTCTGACAACCGGCTCCT
>NW_010293199.1:0-1540 GCF_000700745.2 Antrostomus carolinensis
ACCCAAACCAGTCTGTGATTCTATGAAGCAGGACTTGAATTCAATCATACACTTTGTCTGGTGCCCAGATTAACCCACTGCTTTGACCGAAATGCCCCCATTCATTCTGCTCTCCCACAAAGTAACATTCCCTTCCCTTTTTCCTGGTTAGTTTTCATAATCGGGTTTGGAAACAAGTCCTCTGTCAGGCAGGCAGCCAGCAGGCATCTCAGCAGTAGGATGTTCTCTGCCCTCCAGCCCCACGGTGCTTGGGGCAGCTGGAAGAAGATGAAGACCAGCATCTCTTACCAGCTTGGTCTAGTGGGGAGAAGCAGTTGGGTTGGTCCACCAGTTCAAGGAACAGCTGATGCAAATTCAGTTGCTTTTGATCACCCATAGAGAAGAGTTCAGCAGAACCCTGGGGTGGTGCTTGGACAAAAAGCAGATACCTGCTGTCTCAGGAATCTTCAAAGTATTTCTCCTTTTGCCAGCACTGTTTGAGGCTTTTCTGGGTTGGGTCTGCACCAACCACGTTGTGCTCTGGTCCTCTGCTTATCCCCTTCAGGGGCTGGTTGGATATTAGGCCAAAATTCTTCTCTGAAAGAGTGGTCAGACATTGGAACAGGCTGCCCAGGGCAGTGGTGGAGTCCCCATCCCTGGAGGTGTTCAAGAAACATGTAGGTGAGGCACGCAGGGACATGGTTTAGTGGGCATGATGGTGTTGAGTTGATGGTTGGACTCGATGATCTTAGAGGTCCTTTCCAACCTTAATGATGCTGTGATTCTGTCTGAAGTGGCATTACCTACCCTACTTAGGTTGCCCAAGGAAGTTGTGGATGCCCCCTCCCTGGAAGTGTTGAAGGCCAGGCTGGATGAGGCTTTGAGCAACCTGGTCTAGTGGAAGGTGTCCCTGCTGATGGCAGGGGGGTTGGGACTGGATGAGCTTGAAGGTCTCTTCCAATCCAAACCATTCTATGATTCTATGATTGACGTGGCAGCACTGGGCAGGGTTATCCAGTGTCTCCCCTCCATCTCCTGGGACCAAGTCTGGAGGAGATGACCACCCAACCTCCTTCTGCTGGATCCCTTGTGCATGCCAGCAGCCCCTTGGTGAGCCGTGTTTCAGACACAGGATAAGTTAGAGGAGTTGAATAAATGAGAGGCTTTTTTAGAAGCAAATTAGCACAAGATCAACCTCAACACCTAATTACAGCGTGTGTTGTCCATCCAGACTCCATCCCATGGAGATCCCCATCGCATGCTGCCACGCTTGAGTTTTAGCTTGATTGTAACCAGTGGTGGGGGAGAGTCACGATGTGTGTCTGTGTACGTGTGTGTGTGTTTTGGCAGAGCTGCAAAAATCAGCGTTTACTCAACATTTCGGAGCCACCTCCCCTTCTGTCGAGTGAGAAAAACATCGCGGAACGTGCACGTCCTCGTGAGGGAACGAGTTGGTAGCAATCAGCAGTTGGTGAATCTTGAAGAACTTCTACTGCTCCAGCCAGTTCTTTAAAGGCTGAGGGTTTTTTGGTCTTTTTTCTTTCTTTTTCTTTTTTTTTTT
>NW_010293200.1:0-11336 GCF_000700745.2 Antrostomus carolinensis
AACCCCCCCCCCTCTATAAATCAAGTCAAGACTAATAAATTCAACTAAGGAAGTTTAGAAAGATAAAAAAATAAACTGATTTTACCACAACATTAAACAGCTTATTTTTCTTCACCATGAGAAAAATTGTCTCAGGCCACTACTTCATTAGTTAAACTTTCACTCTGTTCCCTAATATGATGAGGATATTTGATTGTTGTATTTCTCTGTTGCTGTAGAATTTACTTGTTGGAAATCCACAGTACTGTTTTCTGACCTGAAGTAGATGAAGTACCGCATGGGACTTATACTGGAACTCTTCCTTTTGTATTTTTTATTCTTCTCTGATTTTGCAGCACTGAGCATGGTGGAAAATGATGTTGCACCACACTCTTTAGGTGTACGGCTTCAATTTTATCATGACCCTCTGATTCTTCTGTGGATTATTGTTTGGGACTGAGCTGAAGCTTGCTATCTTTTGGTTTTGACTTGTATTCACTCTTTATTTCCAACATCACCAAGTTTTGGCTGAAGCAAACCTGATTTCTGCAAAATTTATTTCTAAAGGCACCTTAACTACAGCAGGGAGTTTTTCCTTCTCACATAGGAGTAAGAAGCATGAACAGCCTGAACCTTAAGATTCAGCACAGCTCTAGTCACCTGCAAACCCTGACAACATAGGACTGCCTGTAGTTCTCATGCAAACTGATGTAAATTAAGTTAATAGCCTCTGTATGAATGGGAGCTATGAATATAGCAGGATTTAGTGAGCTGTAGCTGTAGGTAAACCTAATCTCCACAGAAAGGAAATGCACAGAATCACAGTTATTTTTACACTAATAAATTGATACTGTTAATGAACTACCACAAATTAAATACATCGACATTGTACTTTCCTGGCTCTCCCATATGCCAACATGAATCAAATATGTCCTTTCTTGCATGTGGAAATCTATGAGGAGGCTGCAGTCCGTAATTTTGCAGCCTCATACCCACTTACAGAGAAAAAAATGTTAATTTCCTAATAAACACAGGGAAAGCAAGAAGCTCAGAAGGAACCACCAGGTTGTTAGTGGAGCTATGCCATGACAGCAAAACTATGGCATGACACAAATTCCACGTTATGCAGCTCAAGGAGATAAGCAGAAAAGAAATCTAGTCCATGTTGGAAAGGTCTATTAAGTATTTCTCACCCAAGAGATTAATGAACACATCTGGAACTTCTGTATAACCTCTCTGAACATATAGCAAAGTGCAAGCTCTTCTTCTGAAATGATCCTAAACAAGTGCTATGAGCAAATTACACTGCACTACTCTTTTCTACCTATGAGGTAAACTACATCTTCACACTTTCTCTGAAGAAAACCCATCATGCCTTTTGAGAAGAAAAGCTTTATATTAAACATGAAACCAGTTCAACTGAAAATGGAGGTGCCCAGAAGTATGAATAGTCAGGCACCACAGACTAATTTTGTTCACTGGATGAATTACAGGCATACTTCCAAACCAAAGTTTTGTTTCAAAACATGGAAGATAAAGTAGTCAAGCTACATTGACCTTCCTAGCTGTTTCAGTCAAATGAACAAAAAAGAGCAGGGAAAGACAGACAGAAGAAATGTTATTGTTCATTTTGAAATAGAGGGCATGAGAGGCATTTCAGCCTTCCTTTCTTTTCTTTCCCCTGCTACTAAATCTGTTTTCAGCATATTATTATCTTCACAGTGCAGAGAAGAGCACCCTAGATCAGTTACACAAAAATAAGTCGGGCTGTCCATTTTATGCCCCTACTCACCATTTCCCTTCCTCTCAAATATTTCCATAATATACAGTACCATTGTGGATTTGGTTGAGAAGTGGTTTGTCTGCGAAGACCAGATTGATTGTTTATCTGAACTAACATGTGATCTTTTTAGGCTAGTGATTACATTGCGTGGGATACACTGGGGACGGCATATCATCCAGCTGAGTCAAGTTCTATTATCCTATCCACACCAAACAAATGATGGTGCTTTAAAGTTCATAAGAAAGGAAAATTTACCACATCCCAAACATGCAGGTCTTCTGAATTGGGTTTTACTAATGTATCTGGTGTTATATTTCAAGCAATCTACAAATAGATACATAGGGGTAGGGTTTCAAAGTCTTGCAAGATTCTGAGAAACTAGTTTGATGAAATGGAGAATATTTCAAATCATAATCTTTTCTCATCCAGAAAATATAGGGGATTATATCCCCACCCTCCTTAACAAGGTTTCCTGGTTTTCATAATGAAATATAATGGACTTGATTCTCCAGTCACAACAACATAAATTTGGAATAAGTCCACCCTAAATACCTAAACTATAAAAGTATAAAACTAAAGTAAAAATAGCATCAGAACCCAATTGTTGTAAGTGAACCTTAAATCTCAGTTTTTCTGTAAAGAGAGAATACAGTAATACTTGAAAAGTTATTGTAAACAAATAAATGGGGGATCTTCAATAGGAACATTTATCTTCTACTTTTTATGTGTGAACAATACTAGTATTTTTATTATCAGTCATGAATTCTACACACCTCAAAAGCAGACCCCATTTTGTTGAAAGCGATTGACACTTCATTGTTCCTTACCGTCATCTTCCTTGCAGCAAAATATTATATCTCCTTTAACTGTTTAGCTTAAACTAACTTCACAGAATCACAGAATTCATTAAAAGTAGAAAATTATCTGATCATACAATGGCCATCACATTTATTACGAATCCCAGCTGTTAAAAAGAAAGCTTTGTAAAAACAGTTGTCTACCTTCTACTTATTCAAACAGTTTAGATTTCTAACTGTAAGATTTGATTATTTGCATTTATAACGGATATCTTCATCTGCATGATGGATGCAATCAGGAAGAGCTAAAACACCTCATCAACCCTTACCTTAAAACAAGGAGTCTTCACTTTATTACCCACATTCATAATGTTCATGGACTCCACAGATGAGAGCATAAAAATAGATGACTGTATAACACATGCACAATGGTTCAGGCTCAGACCAAAGATGGGAAAGCATTTCTCATGCCAGAAAAGTGCATGAGTGTATGTAAAAGCATGTGTACATAGATTGAGATTCTATTAATCAAAATATCCACACATCAGTCACTGTCATCATTCACCAACCACTGTTTTTTGATTTATTATACTGATTTGTTTTTCTTAACTCTGAGAACGTTGACAGCTTACACACATTGATGCTGGCAGAACTCCCACAGAACTTTGTTTCATATACATTACATCCAGGTCTGCTTGCCTCTCTGACAGACACTAAAAAACATAGGAAAAATCTTACTCTATTAAACTAACTACTATTTCTTAAATTAATACAATTTTGCAAGCCCCACTTCCCTCTCTATTGTCATTCTTTCTCCCTGCATATAAACACACATACTGTTCGTAAGTACATTACTTTCTGAAGAGTAAGAGAAAGGAAAATCTAAGAGGAATTTACACCCTAGGAAAGCAAGAAAATAATTATTTTTGTCTAAAATCACATTATTTCAGTTTATATCTCACAGTGTGAGGGTTTTTTCCCCACAAAGATAATGAAGGGAACATCATGATAACATCAATAATAGAAGTATATCTTACACATGAAATAATGGTTAAGCATTATGAGACTTTGCAAGTGTAAGTTTAGGGCAAAACTGAAAAGTGCATATTAATACCAAGCCTCATATTGTCTAAATATCTCTACAAAGCAATGAGACCAAGCAGACAATTTACTTATTGCTCAGAGATGAAAAAGTGTTTTTATTCTATTTGGCAGTGTATTTCAGGTAAAAAAAATTGCTCACAGTTCTGTTTTCCAAATACATGTTTGTCCAAGTTTGGGATCTTCTGATGCTGTCCACTTCAGACATATAAAGATAACATTGAAGTCATATCCTCTCTTTTGAGAATCAGGATGCAGTGTTTTTTGAGAAGGGGAATGTTGGAAAGGCAAAAATGTTGTGGCATGGCTCTTTGCCAGAGAAATCATAAATTGGAACCAATATTCTGTCAGATGAAAGCAATCCCAGAAAAAAATGAAAGAAAGTCCTTATCTGGACTTTGCATCCAGGGCTGAAAATAAAAACCTTCACAAAACAAAAACAAAGAATGAAAACTCAGAGATAGAGAAAAGCAGATTTTTCTGATGCCTTTAACCCAGTAAAATAACAAAATCCTGTGCAAAGAGATTGTGAATTGATACTAGCCTGAGCTGTAGCTTTTCATCTGCCTTTTGTATTCACTTGGCAACTGCAAGGCAATAGAGCCTTCACACTCTGAGTTTTGTTCTCATCTGCGACACAAACTCTTTTATCAGTGCACTTACTTTGGAAATCAGTTTTCTCAGTTTTAAATAATAAGTTTTGCAGTAGCTCTTAGAAGAGTGTGTTCAGACGCATTTTTTTTTTTAAGAACAGTCTGAAAACCTTACATTAAGCATGGTTATATTTTGCAATATTTAATTTCAAGGTTTTGTAGCTGCTTTTCCCTAGCTCATATATTTTTATTTTTTTTTTCAGAAGAGGCTAGCAATTTTCTGTAAGTTATCATTCTGAGTGCCTTGAATTCTTAAACACGAGGAGTCTGAGATGCTAACCTTGGAGACCAGCCCTCAAAACACATAGTACCCCAAATCATATTTGCAACCTTAGTACATGACTGCTACTTAAGAATGTTTAAATCAAAACAAATGAAAGCTCAGCTGAGCAACTGAGCAACTTAAAATGTACCATCTCTCCTCATTTACACAGCACAGAGAACCCAAGTTAACCAGGTTAGGTTTATGTCATCACATTCTTAATTGTAAGGTCCCTGGTATAGGAACTCATTTCTGACAACTGATGATTTGAATGAATCTAGTTCTCACACAGCATGTTACATATTCCATGTTCTGCCAATTATTCATTTGCTTCAATATGTCATTCCAGTAATGTAAAAAAAAAAAAAAAAAAAAGAAAAAAAACCACAACAAAACACAAAAAACTGAAAATCTCTCTTAAAAAGCCTTATCACATTTAGCAAATTATTTCTTTGAAAGGATTTCTCTGAACATCCTGCCAGAATAATTGCAGCTCATTTCATTTCAGTATTTCAAAAATAGAATTTCACAAGGACATGTTTCCCTATTTAATATAACATGTATGTTTATAGGTCTGCACTGACCTAGCTGATTGCTTACTCTCATGTATTGTCCTCTGTGCTGCACTTCTCACAGGTGAGATCAAGGCTATGGTCAGATCCTGATCAGCTTTCCTGTATATGAAGAATTAATGAGATCTTACCATAATTCTTTTGCACAAAGAAAGTCTCTCCAGTTTTACCGGAGAGGCTCCATTCTCGCTCCTCTCATGCTTCCACAGGCAATACGTGTCTGAAAGAGTCAGAGACAGCTGGATGTTGGTATGGTCAGGATTTTTTGCCATTCTGCCCCATGAGAACAAGGAGTTCTCACATTATGGAACAAGGCAGTACAAAGAGGGAAGGGCAGCCACCTAATTTGCAGTGATGTTATCATTCTACAACCATACATTCATGTTGCATTTTTGTCACTACTAGATTTGCAGCTGTGCATGGTCTGAGGTATTCATCGCGCATGTGTAAAGAGCTCGCTGCTGTTGGACACCACATCCACATTGCAAATGGCCTGTTCCAGGCAGTACCTCAGTGTGCCACTTCAGCCTTTGTCCTGGCACTCAGGAAACCCCTTCCAGTGTACCAGAGTAGCCCCTTAGGGAACTCATTTCAGCAAATTCTACTGAGATGTTTATCTTTCCTTAGGTTTTTCAACTATCACTGTTTCCAGCTTTAAACACGAAATTCATAACTCTCAGGTGAAATCAATCTATCAGCTGCCATAGCTGCATAGTTGGCAATGTAATGAGTTAGGCAATTTGTGTATAAAAGATCTTTTCTAGTGTTTCCTAGCTTCCCGACTAATAGGAAAGGGGAACCTGATAGATGGCAACAGAGAAAGCTGAAATTTCTATTTGTAGAAGGCTGAAAAAATAGGAGCTATTCATAAAAGCCAGAATCCACACCTAAATCTTGCATATCATTAAAGACACACTTAAGGTCAAGCTGTAAGGCTGACCTAGACGTAGGCATGCACTCATTTTGGAAAGCTCACTTCCACTGGCAAACAAATGGAAGGACATTGTCTGTACCTGTATGCCTGGACAGTCAGCAATGAAGGACAAATTGGTTTTCTTCATGTCCTCCTGCATATTAAGGGTGGTGTTGGTTTTGCATTTATCCAGAGATGACAAAAAGTACTAAAAGAACTGCACCACCGATTCTTATACTTGAAGAAAGACATTTCATTAAACCCTTAGTGCCAAATTATAAACTCTTCTGTCTAGCCCAGATAAAGGTTCTTTCCTTCAAGAGTTCACATTTTTTTTAAATTAGATTACTAAAATGTAAGGTTTATATGTAGGTTTCCCAGCACAGGTGAAACAACATTTTATCAATGGTAGAGAGTAATTTCCATCATCTTGATATTTAATGTACATATAAACCTTTTTTTCATTATGTTCTATAATTTAATAAGTAATGGTGTGTTTGCACTACACATAAGCATATATTAAATGCTTTATAAATGCAGTCAAAAATGTTTTTAAAATGGCAGGGCAACCGAATGACTGCAGTAATCTCATTTGCTGATTGATTTGGATCCCAAGCTGGTTTTATTGCAAGAGAATGAAGTACCATTACATCTGGGAATATATTTTCTCTAGCAATGTTTTGTTATATCTAGTGAAAGACAGTGAATTGGGATATTTTTCTCAACTTCAAAAATGTCACTTTTCCTAACAAAAACACCATACGAACTCCCAATTAATTTTTCCAAATATAGTCAGTGTATTACAAGGTAGTTCTATCTGTGTATAAGCAATGATGATAGTAACCAGTGGGGAAGGTCATTAGGAAGCCTTCCTGGGAATACTTACCAGCTAGATATCCAACATTTTGGGGTTTGGAGCCAGGATAACAAGGCTGATAGGATAGTAGATCATGGACTATAGATTATTTACTCAGCGTGGGATTGCTAGCTTCAGCAAATAGAAGGAAAGGGAAAAGAGTTTGAGTTACAGTTAAAATATAGTTTGAAAAGTAGGCCAAAAAGATGGATCTAACAAAAAAGCAGAACACGCTGCTGAGTGTATGGCAAAAGCTTTTAAGAGAGTATAGTTATGAGATCTAAAGTCTTTTGAAAAGTAAAAGGTACCAAACATTGCTCCATATATTTATTTCACCACTTGAACAGTTCAGAGGCATTTAATGTGCATTCTTCCACAAAGGCAACAATCTTCACAAACTTCGCATTTGAGAGTCAAGACATTTTTTCACTGCAAGATGGAAATGCGAGGTTCTGAACACAATAGCACCAAACAATTAAGAGCTCGGGCTTCTAAATTAGGAAATAGGGAGATAAAAGAGAAAGAAAACACTGGTTTTCATGACACTAGGAAAGAACAGCCTTTGTTTCTAGGTGTCTTTGTCTTTATCAGCATAAAGGATGCCCAGTCTATTCATTTCTAACATGCACATGATAATTTTCGGAGTACTTTGTGACATTATCTTCTGGAATACCTAATGCAACACTAAATGAGTTTAATGGAATTCAGAAAATAACTTAAGAACATCAGAAATGTGAGACAGATTCTAAATTATTAAGATACCAAATGACCAACTTCTTTTCCCAATTTTACAATCTCAAAGATATTTCCAACCTTTTCCTGTGGATAATTAAAACCAGCTGATAATAATTTCTTTTTTTTTAATAGTACATCTGGCATTTCGTAAAATGCTTTGGATTTTTTCTTGATTCTGAGCTGATGTTTATAAAAAATCTTTCAGACAGGAAGAAATTGACTGACTGTGAAGGAAACAGAGAAAATGCCTATATATAGAGGGAAATTGACCATATTTTTGTAAAGCTTCTGTGGTCTACTGATGAAAAGTGTCATATAAAAGGTAGGTATTATAATTATTACAGAGAGCTGTCCAATGCACAAAGTAAACCAATCAAAAAAATTGAGATTTTTTCATTAACTTTTTTCAATTATAGTAATCTTAGTTGTTACTTATAATTACACTCAGTAACAATTTTTCAGACAGCACTGTTATTTTCAAGTTGATTGTGTCCCTTTAAATAAATCCCATCATGTGTCTAAATCAACCACATGGCAGAGAGCTGAAGCATGTATTTAAAACCCCATGTGCACTGCAGCTTATGTGTTTGTGACCTTTTAAGTCATGATCTCAGTTTGGGATTTTCTTGATAGAGATATAAAAGGTATTCACTAACTCATTGAAATATTTTTTATTACATGTACATTTTATATTTCCCTAGATTCTTCTAATTTTCCATTTCTAAAGGTCAAAGATGTTCCTCTGATACAAGACAATGCTCACTTTATTCACTAAGTGGATCAGGGAAAAAAGAAATAAAAAACACAAATATTAAGCAGAAAGAATGAGGCAAAGATCAAAATCAAAGTGGGGCTTGGATTCCTGAGATTTCTTATAGAAATGCTTATGCCTGCCCAAACTAAATAAATGGAGATTTTATGCTAGAATATCTTTCAGCAATAATTTAAATACCAGACAGTACGTGTCACGATGTGGGAAAAAAGGTCAGACAATATGCTAGAGGGTGACTGAAACAAAAAGAGAAAGCAAACTAAAATGGTAATACAAAAGAGATCAAAGTTATCACATTGCAGTCAGAAATAACATAGGCAGACCCAAGGTACACATTTTAAAGCACAGAACTGTCTACGAACTCCACTGGGGGTGCAAAGTCATGCTATCTTTACGGTCTTATATCATATAACATTGCTTTCATCTGTCATCAGAAAGTAAATTAGAAATGTTTTCCCATTCCACCATACTTTCCCATCCTTTTGCATAAAACCATAACATCTCTCGGAATCAAGGCACATATCTTCCTAGTTTAAATCCTTTATGCTGCTTGACTACTGCTGCCATATTGAAATATTCTTCCCTGTTTGGTGTCTGATTTCCTAACACAGCATTCAAGCTGAAAATTATGTGGGTGACTGGGTAACTGCACCTCTTAGGAGCCACACTGATTGTATCTTCTCATTATATTTGATTACAATTCTTGATAAACTAATCTAACAAAAAGGATGACAGAAGATGCCAATGAAACTTCCTTATGCAGCTGCAGCCTTATCTGCAAGCTTGGAAGTACCTGTTTAAAAGCAGTGATATTCTTATTTTACTTCTTCATTTCTGATTACGACTATCTGTTGCCTAATAATTTCTCCTGTACGCCATATTTCCTCATATACTTCTTGTTACATTTTTTATTTGGGGCTGCATTCTGCATCTCATCTCACTCTTTTCCTACCCTCCTCTATTTTTAAGTGGTTGTAAAATGGTATTCTGGATTTTGATCCACATCACCACACCATTTAAGTTCTCTGAGACATGTTCGTTAATACTTTCTTTTAATCTGCTTCAGGAAATGACCACATTCTGCCAGAAGACAGTATAATGTATTTCTCCAAGTCCATTCCTTTTTCATTCTAATTAGTAGATTCCCAGAACCAGAGTCCTTCAAAATCAAGAGCTCAAGACCGGTAGGAGTGCAAGTGTGCGAAGTGTCATCATCCTGCTTTCCTATGGCCAGTGACAGCTGTTTGCATACAGAGTTCCTTTCCAAACTTTTGCATGATGGGCAATGACCTTACTCTCCCTTATGCAATACTTTTTAATTTTCCTTCATATTGACATGCTAGAGTGTACTGTCAGGGCTTGGGGAAGTCAGTCGAAGACTGGTAGTAGTATTAAACCTTGATTCAACTTAATAATGGCTTATATATCAAATGTTCCTAAAAAAAATATTCACAGGTTAGAGAACATGAGAAGCTACTTGTGGACCAAACAATGGAGTACTATGATGCTGAAGTTTTCTCTTAGCAAATTAAATACAACATTCTGAATCAATGAATCAGTTTTTTTAGCTCTTAGAGTTCAATTAAATGCACCTGTAATATGACTGACACTAGAGCTCATGCCACTGGGGGGTGGGGGGAAACAACAACAACAACAAAAAACAATGAACTAAGGGAGGTGGAGACCTATAACTGCAAAACTGCAATGAACTGCAAAAGGTAACAATGAGGCTAGGAGAAAAAGTGTCATTAAACTGACAGCACAATGCAGCCCAATGGATAGGTAAAGATACTAGATCTTATTCCCATCCATGTCAATGGAATTATATCGTTAGGTCTTTATGGCAGAATTCGTGCATGTCACCAGGTCGCAGCAGCCATGGCTGAATGCTCAGCTCAGCTTAGGACACTCTCTGTTGCAGCAGGGCGGGTGCCCAACTGCCTCTCTGCCCAGCTCAGCCACATTCACAGCAAGTGAAAGCATTACATGAGCATGGCACTGGAGCCAGCTAGATATCTGCTACCCAGGCTAGGATCTTGAGAAGGTGTTGCCAGCCATTAAAATATACC
This sequence comes from Antrostomus carolinensis, assembly GCF_000700745.2. Classification (NCBI taxonomy): domain Eukaryota; kingdom Metazoa; phylum Chordata; class Aves; order Caprimulgiformes; family Caprimulgidae; genus Antrostomus; species Antrostomus carolinensis. The sequence continues at coordinate 10,493 of NW_010293200.1, forward strand.
AGCAGCTCTGACACTAGTCTGGGAGGCATACTACAGACATTATTTCATCAGAGCAAGAGTTGCTCAAATAGCAAGGAGTTAACTTTTCCATTACTTTTTTCAGTACAACATTCCTCCATATCATAGAATCATAGAATTTGAAGGGACCTTCAAAACTCATCTAGTCCAATCCCCTGGCAGTGAGCAGGGACATCTTTACTAGAGCAGGTTGCTCAGAGCCCCACCAAGCCTGACCTTGAATATCTCCAGGCATGAGGCCTCCACTACCTCTCTGGGTAACCTGTTCCAATGATCTATCACCCTCATACTGAAGAACTTTTTCCTAATATCCAACCTAAATCTACCCTTTTCTAGTCTAAAATCACCACCTCTCATAGTATTGCTGCATGCTTTTGTGAACAGTTCTTATAGGCACCTGTCAGGTACTGGAAGGCCGCTATAAGGTCCCCACAGAGCCTTCTCTTCTCTTCTCTTCTCTTCTCTTCTCTTCTCTTCTCTTCTCTTCTCTTCTCTTCTCTTCTCTTCTCTTCTCTTCTCTTCTCTTCTCTTGGCTGAACAACCCCAACTATCTCAGCCTTTTTTCATAGAAGAGGTGCTCCAGCCCTTTGATCATTTTTGTGGCCCTCCTTTGGACACGCTTCAAGAGGTACATGTCCTTCTTGTGTTGAGGCTCCAAAACCAGACACAGAATTCCAGGTGAGGTCTCACCAGAGCAGAGTAGAAGGGAAGAATCGCCTCTCTCGACCTGCTGGCCACACTTCTTTTGATGCAGCCCAGGATGCAGTTGGCATTCTGGGCTGCAGATGCACATTGGTGGCTCATGTCCAGCTTTTCATCCACTACT
>NW_010293200.1:11411-34112 GCF_000700745.2 Antrostomus carolinensis
CCTGCACTTGGCCTTGTTGAACCTCATGAGGTTCACCTGGGCCCACTTCTCCAGCCTGACCAGTTCCCTCTGGATGGCATCCTGTCCCTCTGGTGCATTCACTGCACCACCCAGCTTGGTATTATCAGTGAACTTGCTGAGGGTGCACTCAATGCCACTGTCAATATCATTTATGAAATTATTAAACAACACTGGTCCCAGTACAGACCCTTGAGGGACACCACTTGTCACCATCTTCCATCCGGACATTGAGCCATTGACCACTACCCTCTGGATGTGACCATCCAGCCAATTTCTTATCCACTGAACAGTCCACCTATCAAATCCATATCTCTCCAACTTAGAGAGAAGGATGTTGTAGGGGGACTGTGTCAAAGGCCTTGCAGAAATCCAGATAGATGACATCCATAGCTCCTCCCTTGTCTACTGATGCAGTTACTCCATTGTAGAAAGCCACTAGGTTGGTCAGGCAGGACCTGCCCCTAATAAACCATGCTGGCTGTCTTGAATCACCTCCCTGTCCTCCATATGCTTCAGCATAGCTTCTAGGAGGATCTGTTCCATGATCTTCCCAGGCACTGATGTGAGGCTGACAGGTTGGTAGTTCCCTGGGTCCTCCTTTCTACCCTTTTTAAAAATGGGTATAATGTTTTATTTCTTCCAGTCACCGGGGACTTCACCTGACTGCCATGACTTTTCAAATATCATGGAGAGTGGCTTGGCAATTACATCAGCCAATTCCCTTGGGATTCTGGGATGCATCTTATCAGGACCCATAGACTTGTGTATGTTCAGGTTCCTCAGATGGTCACAAATCTTATCTTTGCTTACAGTGGGAGGGATTTTGTCTCCCTGGTCCTTGTCTTGTGGGCCTTCAACTTGCGAGTTGTAAGGAGACAGGTTGCCAGTGAAGACTGAGGCAAAAAAGATGTTGAGAACCTCAGCCTTCTCCTCATCTGCTGTTACTAGATCATTATTGTTGCTCATCACGGGGGGTACACGTTCTTTAACTTTCCTTTTCTGGTTTACATACCTGTAGAAGCCCTTCTTGTTTTTCTTGGCATCCCTTGCCAAGCTCAGCTCCAGCTGCACTTTGGCCTTCCCTACCTTGTCCCTACACAACTGGGCAACATCCATGTACTCTTTCCAGGATACCACTATATGTTTTAGGCTGTCCCCCATGGCTCTTTCCTGTATAATGAGATGACTGCTCTAGAAACCTCCACAGTGAATTGCAGAGGAAGTTGCACCACTTTCAGGAGATAATTATTATGGAAAAGCACTGGAAAATCTGTCACTGGGAGAATGATTTGTGCATCATCATTCCAACTGGGCACGTTGAGATCTAGTGAAAATGAGCTCAAAGCTTTACAGTAGACCTCCACCTACTGTAAACATTTTTAAAAGTGGGAGAAGTGACTCCAGGAGAAAAGCTAAGACATGCAAGCATTCAACTCTGCAGTGCAGGCAGACCCACTCCTAATGATTCCTAAATTATTAGGAAATTAATTATGTAATTTACCTGTTTTGCCAATCTCCACTCCACTGCAATAAAAATTAATCCAACACCAAAGTGCTGATCCTTTCATTCAGAGAAATAGTTGTGCTTAACTTCACTTTGTTGCCCTTTGACGTGAAGGTTTAGTTGCCATTCATTTAATTGTTCCCCAAAGAAAAGTCAAGGATCTCTTACACAAATTACTGAGTAACAGGTAGGCTGAAGCATGAACTTACTGTGTACTAGCTATTCTTCATTAATGCTATGGATGTGGATGCTCTTCAGGAAACAGTACATTGCTGCAAGGTACAAGAAAGCAGTTTCTCACTAATCTCCCTGAATAAACTAAATGTTTCTAATTCCACCACACTACTTCAGCACAAACTGTGTGTTTGTCCTTGTATGAATGCTGAAGTCCCACCTGGCAAAATACAAAAACTATAAGAAAAACAGTGTGCAAAACATTGCTTTTACAATTGGGTTAAATCAAATGGATTCATCAGAATGGGTGTTCAGAGCATGGCATGAAAATCAGGACAACTTTTGACTGGAATGGAAAAGCCCTCATCAGGCATTTGGAAAGGGAATAAGGCAACAAAAGGTAGTACAAGACAGTATTAAAATTTCAGCTCAAACTTCTGGATAAGGTTGACAAAGATCTGTCACTTCTAAACAGAAATTCTGCTGCTAGAAAAAAAAATATATATATTTCAATATAAACTAAAGAAGGAATTATGGAAGTTTCTTTTTAGTATTGAATCCTGCTTGGATTTGAATTGAATCCATCTGAAAAAAAAAAAAAAAAAAAAAAAAAAAAAAAAAGACAAAAAGTGAAAATCCCCAAGGATAAGACAGAGTGCTTCAAAGCTGGGTGTCCAGACAGCATGACTCATGACACAGACCTTAGCTCTGACACATCTCAAGCCAAGAAATCACTCTAATTTGTGACATTGATTGCAATCAGTGAAGTGGTTACTGTACATAATAGCTGCTCTTTTGTGCAGTACATATTGTGCTGTACTTGACTGGTGCAAGCCAATTCATAGACCGCTAGATACTAATCCCCAAAAGGGAGGCAATCTTACCGCCTTTCCGCTCTGAAGCAAGCTTTTACTTCCCCTGTTTCAACCCCATTTATAAGACTTATCTGAACACTCCACTCTTCTCTTGGACTCATGTACCCCAACATTGCTTAGCTGGCAGCCATAAAATGCAATATGGAGCTTATCCAAAGAGCAGTGAATCAGTGGAAGAAAGCCTACTGAACCAAGGTTCGGGGGAAGCAAGCAAAGAAGGTGGGTAGTATAATTTTTAAAGAAGGTCTATTTTAGGTTTCTGAGACTCCAAAATAGCTGTCAGTGTTAACAGGAATAGCAAAAGAAAGGACATGATTTTTGCTTTACTTTCTCTAATCATTTGCCTGTTATATTCAGTGTTTGACAGGCATATAGCTATATATAGAATATAATAGATGAATGCATCTTATATACCAAAATCAAGCTCTTAACATTAATAGTAACAAAGCAGAAATTATAACAGGATGACAATCAGCCTTTCTAACAGGGAAAAAATGAAAAATGGCAAGATGCTTTCAGAAACGCATACACAGCATCGCAGATTCTTTTTTAAAATACAGTCTTTTATGTCTCAGATTGGAAAAGCTGTTTCCTAAATGCCTAAGTTTTAAGGTTAGAATGGACTATTATCACCATCTACTCACCTCAGCCTCCTTTATTCCACAAGCCATAGAATTTCACCAAGTAACTCCCACATCATGACAGAACTTATGAATCTAGGGTATATGCTACATTAAAAAAAAAAAAAATCCTGGTGGGTTGTTCTTAGAATAACTTCTTTCAGCTCCACTATTCATAATACCAACATGTAGACTCTTTTCCAACATATGCCTCAGAGAACCTACAGAGAATCTACCTACCAGCAGCTGAGTTGCTTATGGTGACCTACTTTTTAAGTCCATTTTACATAGCCCATGACAGCCTGGCACAGCAACCTCAATCTATTCTGACTGATACCAATGCTCTGTAGAGTCGTAGTGTCTATACCACAAACACATTTTATGTGGTAAGAGATAATGAAATGAAGTTACCAAACCAGAGCAGAATGGATGAATGACTGCTCTGTGCAGTAACTGATTGTTCAGCTTGCTAAGAATCAGATATGGCATTCCCAAGACAGTCCTGACTCATTCCAATTTCTACACGATTTGGCTAGAACCAAAGCACGGTCACTTTTGTGTTTCTTTTCATCCTAGTTTTCACCACCTCGTACCTAGCTGCTGAGCATATAGCAGCCTGCTCCATCAGAGATGCTACTGCCATGGCTTGGCTGGGTGAAATCAGCCTCTTTGCTGCAGGTTATATTCTACACCATGGCATTGTGCAAGCTGCAACATCTAGTGGAGTGTCTTCAAAGGCTCATTCAAAGTTTAAACCCTAAATATCGGAATCTGAAAATACACATCTCAGAGGGCTAAGTTAAGAGCCCCTATGCATTAAGTTCAATATCACAGCTCTCTCCAGCTTCTGGCAAGGGATAAGAAGTCACAAGATATAAATCCCTCCCAAGTCCTGGGCTGTATTCTAGTTTCAGCAATTTGAGGAGGAAAGGGGATGTACACACAGCCTTTGAACAGCCCACGCCTGCTATGGTGCACCTCATTTCCCTCTGCTTGTACAACACTCATGCTTTTTCACTTTGTCCCTTCACTCCACTTTTCTCAGTAACTGACTGGCAGCTAAAATAATATTCCTTTAACATATATTAGAGAATCTGTCAAATGTAGCTCCTTCATGGACACTTTCCTTCCCGTAGATGTCTCCTTCCTGAAGCGTATTTTGGTCTTGGATAGTCTTGCTAGAGTGGGAGCACTGGGCTATGCTGCCTTCTGGCAGCAAGATGAAAGATGGTCTCACAGAGCTTTGCCATGGCTAATGCTTGTGACTTTACCAGGTAAGTACTTCTTCATGTGAGTTCGATCTTGCCTATAGAACCTGCAGTATTTTGTGACAAGGTGCTAAAATTGAAACTAGAGCCAGAGTGCTTAAGTTATCCCCAAGGACTTTAGCATTGTAAAGCCTGAAGAGGGAAAAAAAAGACTTCCAAACTTCTAACAGAAATAATGAAAAAAAAAGGAAAAAAGTCTGTGAGGTGAAATTATATATACTACAAAGAAATGAGACTCTTTGTCTTCCATTTGCCATAGCTGAAAAAAAGTACAGTTCATTACAAGACAGGAAAAAGAAGTGTATTTACAAAGCCCTCAACAACAGGGTTACTCTAGCTGTTCAGTTCAATATGAGGTTTATTTTGAAATACTCTTTTAGCAGCATTAGGAAGGACAAGAGTTGCTGTCTGAATACATGTATCATAATTACGAAAAAGAAAACACATCTCTCTTAAGGTGAAGTGTAACAGCCACTTCATAAGGTACGCTGCCTTCAGCGTGAACGCATTGATGCCTTCTGTCTGCAAAGTGACTGATTCAGTAAGTACAAGTATAGCATTAATTGGTTTAAATTCAGAATTTCCAACTTCCCCTTTCAACCTTCCAAAGTGAAAAAGCAATCTGCTAGTTAAAAAACCCCACACTTATTTTAGATACTGTTATCCTCCCATAATTTCCCACTACAGAAAATTTATCCAGATTCATTTGACATATGCAATAAAATCTGCACTTGTAAATACAATTAATGCTATCCAGTACCCTATTAAAGCACACTAACTTATTAAAGCTTATCAGATACTAATTTTGCTTAACTGGTGTCAATCTCAGTATATGCCTCTGGGAAAAAGCATGTTATCGACCAGGAATAACAATAATCTCAAACCAGAGGATTGGCTGTGGAACATTGATGCATTCGGGGTTTTGTGGCAGTAACTTTGAAAGAGACTGGCAGTTCAGACATTTAACTAGTATTTTGATATATTCAGAATTATGAAACTATTGCCTAACTTTTAACATAGCTCATTAGTTCAACAAGATAGTTGAAGAAGCACTGCAGTCTGCTCATGTGAGGGGGAACTGCCGAGCAGTATCAGTTTTTATGATGCATATTATTCTCCCTACAGAAGACTTCTTTCATGCTATTTTTATAATACAGTAATATGTAAATATATATACACACATATACAAACATTTAAAATTTTCAAGTAAGTAATTTAGCCATTGTTGTGAATAGGATTATTTAAGAGAAATTGCTGCCATCACTTGTCTACTAAACTAACAGGTGTTTATTCTAACCATTATACGGCTCCTCATTAAAAACACAGTGGGGATTTACAGCAAATTTTGTGTACCTAACATGGCAATTGGGCAGGAGTTTTCAGAAATACCTCATGATTGTAGGTACTTCAATTTTTCAGATATTCAGGGGAGGCAGAGGATGGTGTTTTGTTTTGTTTTAATGGCATTTTTAAAAATGTTGCTGGACAGACACTTCAGACTCCAGTGTTATTAGTGACTTGGGGAAAACCTCGACTAATCGGTCATATGCTATAAATTGAGTGGGTGTCCTGCTGTTTGTGTGTTTCATGCCTGTTGAATGGAGCAGGAGTAACTGTACATTAGGGATTTTTAAAGTGTGTACATGAATTACAGGCAAGTAAACAAGGTACAATAGGGAAAAGTAATGCAGGGTAGGCATTAAAATCCAGTTAAACTAAATCAGTAAATTTCACTGTTGATGGGTATTGGTCCTGTTTCCTCTCCTGTAAGCTGGGTTTTGGGGTGTCAGGCTCTGCAGCATAACTCACAGAATTTGAGCTGCTTTTTCAGAGAAATAAGCAAACAGCTGATTACACTGTGTCTATGCCTCTGCAGAGTTGTCAGGGAAACACTCATATTTCCAAGGGGAAGGGAGACAGTTCCTTCCACAGATGTTCTGCACTTACCAGACCTATGAACTAAGCATCTCTGAGTATTATTGGGGGTTTTTTCTTCATCTTTCACTGAGCTCTTGTCTATTTGTTCTTGCATACAAGGTACCAGAATCTCATCCGGCAGGAGCCTGATCAGCAGAAGCCTGATCAGCAGGATTATGCAGGTCAGGGAGCTCTGCAGTTGGAGGAGATTCACAAGTTCCTGGTGGAAAACAGCACTCTGTGCCTTTCAGAACATCACAATGATGAGAGAGGAACACCGTCTTGTCAAGTTTCTTGTCCACAAGGAACTGTTGTATCTATCAGCAATATACCAGAAGAGAAATGGTGCAGATTGTGTTCAAGAAATCATGGACTTTGAACCACGGAGAAGAGCTCAATTCTCAGCTCTCTTGGCACCAAATTCTTTTCCTATGCCATAAAGCAAAAAATAAAAAATATTTGTTCTGGAAGCCAAATCTCCAGATTAAGGATAAAAGTTGATTTGTTATCAGCAGATTGCTGACAATACATGGTCTAAGAAGGCCCAGCTATGTTACCATCCATCTTAATTTACCTGGGATAATCCCCACTTGCTGCATTCCATATGCTTATCATGCTATATAAAGTAATGCTAAAATGAATCAAAATAGTAAATAAGACAATAGATCCCTTTATGAATACGTGAATATTGTACTAATTAAGAAAAAATAAGAGGGAGTCCAAGGAGAAAAGGGAAAAGGGTAAATTTTCTCTAAATAGCCTGTTTCTTTTACACTGAATTCAGGGAAATTAATTCCTTTACATACTGACAAAATATTTCTACAAACTCTGTGAAAGCTGACAGCAGAAACTTTGGAAACATCTCCTACTTCTACAGATAAAAAGAACCCCTAGATTGGAACAAGAAGTCCAGAGGAGGGATATTTTAAGATCGGTGTACAAGAAAGTCTCAAAATTTAGAACTATGGATGTGTGTATGAAAAGGGAATATTTAGATAGTGGGTTAGTTCAAAGTTTGACAAAAGACAGCAGTATTGTGAGGTTAATGAGCAGTTTAGATGAAAGGAAATAAAGCAGAGAGCAATTGTACATTATGACAGAGAACTAAATCCTGCTTACTATACTCAAGTGCAATACCAAGATGAAGGAAACTCTGCATGAACAAAACCATAAGAATTTGATCTAAGATAGTAGCTCTACTCTCCTCCCACTGATGGAAGCAAGTTTAGATCTGACATGAGTAACTCAAGTGAGTGGTGATACAAAACACTTCAGAGAAAAAAAGAGTATATTTGTGTGCAAAATTATGTCCTGAAATTCAGTTTTGCTAAAGGAAGCTATTAACAGGCAAGTAACAAGATGCGACAATATAAAATATATGTAAAAGGGTTGTTAAAAGGTAAATCCCCTACCAGCAATGTAGATTTCAAGTAGCTACCCAAACCATGAAGTGGAGAACATTAAGCGCAAGGAAAAATCAGGAAAAACAAACTGGGATAAAATAGTGAAAGAGTAATACAATGCGCACAAAACATGAAAGAGGAAATTGGGAAAGGGGTAATGCATGGTTATATTTTGAAAAGCAGAGATATGCTTAGGGATGTACAGCGAAGATGGAGGAGTAGCTAGATGACAGTAGATTATTTACATTTGTAGGTAGGATGGTGGACATACTTAGGTGGACATAAAGAGACTACTAATCAGAATAAATCTTGGAGGTACGTGGAAAACACATGGGGAAGTGGGTGTGATAGAGCAATAGAGTGGAAGGGTACAGGGGCAAAATTGAGAATGCAAAGTAAATATATGCCCAGCTGCTCTGTGGCTCTTCTCACAACTTTTCAAGAAAACTAGACTGATGAGCAAGCAAGCACAAAATGTAACTGGGAGTAAAAAACAGCTTAAAGAAGGATTATAGAATTAAGTTAAGTTTGCAAACAAGCCTCAAGGAAGAAATCAGAAGACAAGAATTAATGTTAAGTTGCACAAGAGGTTAAAACATACAGCAAAAGATTTTTAGAAATTGAAAAAGGAACCACTAAAGGTAATTGTTACAAACTAGAAGTGTTTATCCAGTCCAGCTTCTCTTTGTCATTAACAGATGTTGAAATCAATGAGATCAATGAGTTCAGCTGAAGCACTTGAGTCATTCTTATTCTCTAATAATAGATGAAAGCATTTTTAAGCTGTGCGTTAGATGACTGGTGTAATGCCTGAAAGCAACAGTGTGTGAAGAAATAAAACACTTTCTTTACAATGTATTTATTTTGTGTATTTGTCAGCACTTGAGAATTATCCACATCACTGGTTTGCTGAAAGTTTGCCCCCTTTCTTCAGCTCTGTAAAACAAAAGTGTATGGCAATAAAAGTAGTAGCCAAGCTGGAATTGAAAAGGTATATAGGATAGAAAAGTGTAAATAACTTACGTTAAGAAAAATTAGCTATGCTGCAAGCATAGGTTACCCTCAAAGCTAAACTCCGCAAAGAACCAAACAACATGGCATGACTTCATGTGGTGCAGCAATCTCATATCCCAGTAAGTCAGTTGCAATTCTGAAATATTAGCTTTACTGAACAGTCAAAAGTAAGGTAGTAAATACCACCAAAATGTTGATAAAATCAGAAAATGACTGAATTATCTCAGAAGGAACTACATTTGTACTCCATTTCTAACAGACTGTTTGTGTCTACTTATGTTAATTTTGGTAAGATTTGCACACACCACTGAGTCTTTTAAGAAAGAAAGACCCATATCCTTCTTGAAGGACTTTGAGTCTGCTTCATTCTCTCAGCCACCTAATGATGACTCATTTTTTTCTTAATGATGGCAGGAAATGTTCAACTCTTGAGTTTTCAGGAATAAAAACCATCTCAGCTTTTTGATCCTCCAGCTGTTTACTCTAAAAGCTATCAATTTAATAGTTTCTGAGTTTTGTTCATATATATGGATAGGACATAGTAAGATATTTCAAATAGTGATTCAGGAATTAAACCTGTATGTAGAAAGGTTGAGAGGTATACAGCTTGAGAAAAGACAACATCCATAAAATTTTGACCAGATCTAGGATGCAGAGGGGGAAAACTTATAAAGTCATAGCATACAGCTTAATAAAATTTAAAATATTCTATAACCCACAAAGCAGGGAATAAAATATAAAATGGAGAAAATAGATCCAGCACTAGGCAAGTAATAGAGAATAAGATCATATTTGGAATAATGGGCATCGTTCTGGTCACCTTATTATGGAAGTGTTGAAATCTCATTGGCTGACATCTGATACGAGGGGTTTTTGGATGTCGTCCTGTTTCTTCCATTATTAATTTTGTGCTTGAGGGCAAATGCCAGCAGTGCTCATTTTAGTTTTTACCTCCTGCTGCAACTTCAACTGTCAGAGAGACAGCGGGAGTCAAAAATGAAAGGAGCCACCTTATAGAAATGCTGTGCCACTATGTCATTTTTAAACTGACAGCTTTTTACAGTCCAATTTCTCAGGGAAAGAAAAAAAGGACTTTCATTTTCACCTCCCACTGCTGCTTTGACAGAGAAAGACATTCACCCAGGTTTGAATGCTGGTGGGAGGCAAAAATGTAAAACTGCAGCACAGTGTTTGTAAGTGGGCTTTGACTACCCCGTAGAAGGATAAGCTGATTTGGGACAAGTTGAACTCTAACCTTTGCTTACCAGGTGGCAAAAGAGAAAAATGTGTCCACCTGCTCTTAATCCAACAGACTGAGACTATTCTGAAGGGTATATGTGAATATAGAAGTGTCGGATACACCTAAGGATTTCAGTTCATCTGAAAACATAAAAATGGCTGTTTAAATAGTCTTTGGCTTTCAAGAAATTGGCAATTGAAAAGATTCCTCAATGAGAACAACCAATGAGGAAGGTAGAGACGTCTAAAGGGAGGAATTTAGGAAAAAGATAACATACTCCTTATATTAGTAGTATATAGTAAGGAAAATCCCTCCCAATCAAAGGACTCAGATAAAGAAGCTAAGGAAAAATTGAATGCTGAAGAACCACATGTAGTAATTTGTAGTAGCATATGTAATATGTAGTTACATAATAGGTACCAAAGAAAAATATTTATGATGGTGAAAGCAAAATAATAAGGAACATGTGCTATTAAAGTACATCTACAAGAGATCCCTCTAGCATCCTAATCTATCTAGCTTCCATGACATGTATAGTATTTAAAAAACTCAGAATCCAGTATAATATTATAATGTAGTAATAGAATATAAAAGTAGAAATAGCCCCTACTCACTGCTTGATTCAGTTTTTCATTTTCAAAATGTCTGTTACATACTCTTCTGAGCTCAGAGTTAAAATTAATTGTAAGTGACAATGTTATTCAGGCTAAAGAAATTAATCTCCTATCATTTAAAACTGTCTGTTGTTAATCTTGTATTCCTTGTTTTGGGTCTCTGCTTCTGACAATGCCCATGACCTTTTGTCAGGCTTAGAAGGATGCACTTGACTAGAACATGTAAAATGTTTGGCTCTCAAGGACAAGAATGCTGAGCATCTCTAAATGCATTGTTTAGCAAGTTTATTCAGAATAGCAACAAAGCTGTGGCATCTCAAAAATGTGCATACTTTCCAAGAAAGTGGATACTCTCCTGTACAGCTGACTCTGTGGTGAAAGGTATTGAAATAATTCTCAGTAAAATTGCCTTGAGTGTTTCTAGGCCTTACTGCTATAAAAAAAGCTTGAACACATGAATTGGGCAAAAAGTTATACAGATGATGTCTGCATAAGTAATATGAAACTTTATCAGTTGTATTTAGGAAGGGTCTGTTGATGGAAACATCAACATAACAATAAGTGATACACAAAAGGAATATGAAAGGTAGAATACTGTTAAATACATAAAATAAGCAGTGTTGTAGTGGTTGAACTGGAGCTTCTGAACTGACTGCATAATCACTTCCAAATTCAATAATTATTTTTTATTATTATTATTTAACCTGACTTGTAATGTAAATTTCAAACTTCCTATCAGAGCACTTTACAGCAATTTTGGAGTAGAATTTGGGTCCACCTTCACTGGATGAAGCCAGTAAGATGTAAACCAGGGAGTACAGAGAATTTGCATGCCATCATATCTGAAATACCCCTACAGTCTTCTGTGAGCATCATTTTCTGTAGGTGGAGCTTATTTTGTAGTTGTGGCTAAAGATGCTATAATTTTGTCCTTTTTCACCTTTCCTGGCTAGCCAGAACCCCAGTGAAATAGAGAGGCAGGTAGCTGGAGCAGAGGCAGAGGTAGTGTGGGAACAGGGTTTGAGGAAATGGAGAGGGAAGAATTACTCGGGATAAATGGGGCAATTGTCTCAGAGATGTGAATCTCAGAAAAAGAGTAAAAGAGCCCAGATATGTCCAGGGGTAATTGCGTGGAATAATAGAGATTGGTTTCTCCAAAGTAATAACCTTAGGGAAGAGAACGTTTTTGCCACTGATAGCAAAAGGAAGGCAGGCTGCAGAGAAATTACACAAAGAAGGAGTTTGGGTTTGGGTTTTTCTTTTCCTCTTGTGCTTAATCCAAAGTTTTCTCAGTTTCTGTCTGAGTTCAGGGTAGATTGCTATGCCTCACTGCCTTCCCTACTTACAGTACAATTGGGTTGATTTTCCACTGCCTTTTGGTGGTAAATTTGTTTCCGAGTCGGTTTTGAACATCAGCTTCAGAAGAGGGCATATCTGTGAATGTATCTGTGTTCCAAATGATTCAGAGGAGGACCCAGTGGAATTTCAGCTGTTTTCCAGGAAAATCCCATTGAGCACTAAAAGAATCAGGTGATTCTGAAAAAATTCTGCTACGTACTCTTTTTGGTTCAGAGTTTTAAAAACTCTGTTTCTCAATCAGGCTGATAAAGCCAAAGGCCAAGTCAAACTGAATATATGCTGGCAGCATACTGTGAGTAAAAGGAAGTGGTGGTGGCAAGGGAAAGAAGGCAGGGGGGGAAGAAAAAGCTTGAAACAATATTGGATTAGACTTTGCATAGACACCTCCTGATAAGAATTTTAATACAACATATATGAAGTCCAAGTTCCTCTCTTATTTGCACTGATAGCTAGAGGAAATGTTTTGACTGACAAGAAGTCAGTTCATGTTCTGATATACAGCTTTTCATTATTACAATGTTATGTAGGTTCAGCATGAATCCCCAAGAGCAAATCCCCAGTATATCCTAGCATATTGTTCTTTTCACTCCTGACGGCTGAAATCCTAATTGAAATCTTATGTTTATTTATTTATTTTCTAAACCTTTCTCTCACTCAAACCTCAAGTGATTTCATTATGATTTCTATCCGTTAATGACTACTTGACTAGCTCTGGGTCTCACCTTGTCCACACTAATGTAAATAGTTTGATGAGCTTTATGGGGCCAAATATACAAGCAGCAAAGACTCACATCAGTGTGTTTGCAGGACTGGAGTTTTGGTTGGTAAATTATTCAGGCTCAAATATTAAAGATACTGGTTTTTTAACTGGCAGATTGGTTGAATGATATAACTGCAAGGAGCTACATTCATTTCTAGAATAAATCCCATGATGAAATGGCTGAGCAATGAAAGTCATGAGGATATGGCTGGGATACTGTTAGAGGTGAATCAACAGCTACAGAGTTCACTTGACAAAGGAATTGCAGTGAGACAGCAAGTTAAAGGGCCGGTTGTACAGCAGGAAAGTGGATGCCAGGATGACCAGAGAGGCATAATAATGAGAGCTCTTTCTATCAACTCCCTCCCCCCCAAAAAATCAAACAAACCAACAATCCCAACAATTACACTCCCTATCTCTACCAAAAGGGGAAATCAGCTTTTTCCAGTCAATCCACCAAGGCAACTTTGGAGTGCTAAACTTTTAGAAATATGTATGGAAGAACCACATCTGAAAAGAAATCTGCATTGCCATTTCTGCAAGTGTAAGAAAGCTCCAAATATAAACAATCCCCTCTGCATCATCACAGGGAGAATGTTTGGGAATTTTTGCTATGGATTATGGAGTCGCACAGAAAATCCTCTGTCTCCTCAAGGCTAAAGAGAAAAGGGGTTGAACCCAAGATGAACCTCATGATTGTTGTTAAGCAAAATGAAAAAAATCCCTTTTATTACATCATTGCACTTTTGACTTGCCCGTAAGGAGTTACAAATTAAAAAAAAAAACAAAACAAAACAAAACAAAACAAAACAAAACCAAAAAACAGTCAGTTGGTTTTGGCTTTTTTCTGATGGAAAGAGAGAGAAAAAATAAGGTCTCATGAGGAAGCCTGTTCTCCTCATACTGCAGTCTTCTATAACCAAGGGGTTCAAAGGTTTGGATAAATACTGTCATTTTTATGCTTTTGTACTCAGAAATGAAAAATAACTATCTTATTTTCATTTCATGACCACCCTGCTGCTATTATAATTAATACATATTATTATACCAATATTCTAAGGCAGACTTCCTAGTTATTAAACAAATCTAAGTATCTCACAGGAGCAGATTATACTGTTGTATGAGTTACTAAGTTATTGGGAACTGTTTGTAACAGCAATACTGGCGGATGTTGAAACAACAATAATGAAGGCCTTAAATTAATATAGAACCTTTTTCTTCCAGAAGATCACAGCTACAAGTTTATTCAATCATATGCACACATACATATAAACAGACACAGACACACACATTTAAAGGTATTTGGATACAGAAGCTTTTAAACGGAGCACAAAATTCTTGACACAGGTAGAGACAACCACATGGCTACTGTGAGGCTGAGGAACTGCATCAGAGTTAAATAATAATATCTAAAACTTAAAAAAAAAAAATTCTTTTAAAGTGTCTCAATTCATCAAACTCTGTTTTGAAAATCTTGCTCAAGAGATAGAGAAGAGAGCCCAGACAAGGAGTAGTTAATTTCAGTTCTCTGTTAATACAGTCAGTTTCTGATTCTGACAGGATAATGCACAATGAAGCAGTAAAACTGGGCTGCAATTCTGTAGCATTTAAAGGAAAACTTCTACTAGAGGTTGTGGAAAAATCACACTATTGTCACATTGATGAGGAGCTTGTTCATCTTTTTATGAAAGCTTAGAATGTCCTAAAAATGCTGAATGTCTTCTAAAGTCATCTTGATCTTAGAATAGGTGTCGTTATTACCTCAGAAAGAACCTTGGAAGCACCTATCTGTATATAAATGAATTTTACTTACACAGAGCAGCCATAATTTATATACTCTGACTTGAGTAATTCACTTGTTATTAATTAGTATTTTAAAACCTTGATAATAGAATGCAATTTTTTGTACCAAACAGAGTATTTAACTTGTGCGCTTACTTTCAGTCAGATCTGTAAAGATAAGATATGAAGTAAATTGAGGCAAGGTTCAGTTGCTATCTCTCACTGCCTAAAAAAACACAGAAAAAGAAAGGTAATATTGTCAGTGTTTTCTGACTTTAACTCAGTTGGGAGGCATCAGTGGTAAGTTTCAACTGCTGAGATGCATTTGATGAAAATCTTAAAAGCAATTGAGTAGTCTAAACTGTTGACTTTTATGAATTTGTATTGCGAATTACTCTTTGAAGGTTCTTTACCTGGGAGGCTTTGAACTGCCATTGTTGTACTAAGCTTCCTGTATTTGGAGATAACAAAAATTAACTTTTCAAAGATTCAGTGGTCTGGAAACTGGGAAGTTATTTAAAAGGTTTAGTTCCAAGAGTACAACAACACCCCAAACCCTTAATTATTGAAGACAAACTTTAATGCTTATCATCTAAATAAGAATAGGTCTGTTCATTATTTTTTTTTAAACAGATAATCTGAGCTCTTTCATTTATGGATTAGTTGGACATTTGCTTTCACAGAATTTTATGGATGGTTTGATATTGCCTTTGAAAGGTGGTGGGGCAGTGCTGTATTTCTTCATTTTCTTTTTATCCCTGTAGATTTTTTTACACAGTCATTAGATGCACAAAAGTAGTTTCATAGTGAGTTTACCCCTTTCATTTTGTAAGGCATTTCTTAATGGTAAGATATATATATTTTATTTCTAAACATAAAGAGCCTGATTCTGCATGTTAATGGGTGTTTTTTAGCTCACTTCGAAGCTAACAGGCAGCCAGTTTGTTCAGCATACTGCAGAAGATACCCAGCAGGATGCAAATCTGGACTCAGAGTGATTTAAAAATACAGTATGTGTTTTGAGTCCCATTCAAACCGTATTCCTGCATAAGAAATTTATTTTTACATGACTGAAAGACATATCAGGCATTCACCTTCTTTCCTGTGCCACATGAAACTACGTATTTAATAAACTCAGGAGACAAGTTTACTGCAGCAAGATGGCCACTGCAGTGTTAGCCTGTATAGAATGCAGTATAACATACAACAAGAAGGACAGAAGTCCACAAAGCAGAGGGAAATGAGTGGAAATCCTTTCCTCTCTAATTGACGGGACCTAACATCAGATGATTTTGCCCTTTAAACAGCTCTTGAAATACAAATGCATAGTGTGGGAGGTGAGGAATGGACAGCATGTAGCATTACTACTGATTCATAGAGTTGTTGATGAGGGGAAATAAGATCATCTGAGTTTCCCCTTCCTTTCCCCATTCCCTATCCCCTCCTCAGCCTGTAAACCTACTGCCTCATGCTTTGCCTCTCAGAAGGTATATGTGCTTGGACTGCTGACAAAAAACATAGGAAATGCAAGACTATTCTAACTACTGTCTCGCACTGTAATTATGTCTTAACTGAAAGGGAAAGAAGTATGAAGGATATTTAGTACACAAAGACTTTGGAATTTCACTAGGTTTTATTACATCTTTAAAATAAAAAGTAAAAATCCAGGTATTGATTCTGACAAGTGGGCTCAGCACCATGATCACTGGATGTCTGCACGCCTTAGCTCCTGGACTCCCAGAGTCTCCCTGACCACGGGTATTTTTGTATTCACCATAGCATTACACTAAGCAAAGCAGACTAGCAAGAGAAAAAGCTGGAACAGACTACACTAGAGATGGGCTAAAACCCATTCAAAATCCACACACCAACCAGACAGAAATACATTCAGGCAATGCCACAAGAGTAAAAGAAATAAGGAGAGGTTTTTTTTTCTTTTCCTCCACACAGCTGCAAAATACTGAGTGGCAGGGATCAATACAAATTCACTGGATGAAAAGTTGGATTCACCAAACACAGGAAGAAGAAAATGACAATGATAAGAGTGAAAATATGCTTCAGAAAGCTACTGGAAGGGTATTGTTCTTTTCCATTGAAGACAATTGTCCTTTGTTCATCAAATGTCAATCTAACTTGCTACAGCTTTCATAATAAGGACTCATGAGTAGGTGTAAATGAAAGAAGAGTCTCTGTTATTTAAATTGAAATCCTCTTGCAATTCCTTGGTATGTAAATTACAGATTATGTTATACACTGATAGAGATGGTGTAAATAGATCTGGCAGAGTCTAAGGGGACCTTTTCAATTGTTCTAAGTAACATGCACCACTTCTGAATTAGGCCTTGAATACAGACACAGAGACAAACACAGAAAAGAAAAGTTAACTGCTGGTGGAGAAACTTTGAATGTGCCTATAGGCAGTACAGAAATGAAAAGGCACAGCAAGGAAGATGATACATCCTCCCTTACATTCAGGGTCAAACAAGAATATCAGTAAAGAAAGACATTACACTTCATGTGGAAAAGAAAGTTTCACCAAACTGTTTAAGATCCAACAGGACTGTTAGCAGTAAAATGTCTACAAATGACAGCAAGACCTAACACCTTGTGAAATCCAACCCTGCTTAGTACCGCTGGAGATGTAAAGCACAAGAATCCATGAAGGTGACACCACACAGGAAACCTGTAAGTCTACAATGGTGATAAGGATTTTTTTTTTTAACAACAACAAAAAAAAACCTTCCACAGAAGTATAAGCTTGTTAGTCTTTGGGGACATAACGTATGGCCTAGCCTTTTAAGACATCCTTCTTTCTTAACCGAGAAACCAAGCACTTTAGACTTGGAAGCTGCAAACTTCAGCAGGTCTTCTAATAACAGTATATTGAGCTTGTGCAAAAGTTTAATACTCTGGCCTTTCTTCACCTACTGTAGATGATATACACTACGCTGGAGGATAACATTTTTTATATTGTCACAATCATCAAAACTGCAACTGACAAGAAGAAACTAGAGAGTGAGCTAAATAAAAAGGGTATGTATCATCCTGGTTTTGTAAGGAACATTACATATGCATGTGATAGAATACCTATATTGAAAGTTAAATGCTAGAAAATAACAGAAAAGTAATATACAGTATCCTGGCTGTGAGCAAGGATGACAGAATGATAAAGCACTTAGGGACAAATCCATAAGGTTATTTAGGAATCAAGATGCCTATAATCATCAGTTTCAATGGAAAGTAAGATACTAAATGGGATTTAAATAACTAGAAGCCAGTGTAGATACAGGACTTTTTTTCTTGTCTTTTTCTTTTGATCATGCCTTTTTAATGGAGCCTAAATGCACAGATTACATTTTCTACTAATCATGCTTAGTGGTAGAAACATTCTGTTTCAAAATGTAGGCTCAGTACTAAAGATGCAAATGTACGCATAGCATGAGCAGCATATAATGGTCAAAAGAAGGAAGGACAGAGACAGAAAAAAGATGGATCTATAGCAATAAACCTGTGTAATAATTTTTAAAGCAAAATTATTTTTATAAGATGTTTTAGATTAAAATGTCTTATTTGCACAGCAAAATCTGTAGGCATTTCTGTGAAGTACATAATCAATATAAACAAATTGGTTTGTATCCTATTCCAAAATATAGAAGGAAGAAGGAGCATAATTGCATAACTAAAAATGTCTTTCTTATCCCATCTGTGATATACAAAAAGCAGTAGGCATATCCTTTTGACAGAGAGCAACATCTGCATTAGAAACACTTCTGTTACCTTGTTAAATTTCTTTGTATAAAAATCTTCTTGTGTCTTTTAAAAAATCAGAAACGCCAACAGTAATGCTGGCACTTGAAAAGCTCTCTTGTAAAGTACAAGGAAGATGCAACTCTGAAACAGTTTAAAAAAAAAAAAGAAAAAAAAAGCTGCTTTGGAATGTTCTATTAAATATATCCTGACACAAAAAGAGATGCTGGTGATAGAAAGAAAAGTTAAGCAACCCACCACAGTCTTGACCTCAAGTCAATGACAAGACTGACATTCCAAATCTGTTCTGGCAAAGTGCATTCCATAGCTGCATGAAGAAGCTATGGGACACAGTGATTTATAATTCTCACTCTGAACAAATGAAAGCCCAACATTTTTACACTTGAGTAAAATTGGGCCTGGACAATAGGGAACCAAAAACTCATTTGGATACATGTGGTGTTTTAAAACACATCACCAGGATCTTCAAATCGATCCAGTGCCTAATGGCAGGCAGCACTGAGATCTCAGCACAGAGACACATGATGACCGGCTATTGTGCATGCTTAAAATCTCAGTGGTTGCATTATTGTACAAGTTCTTGTTTTGTGAAAGGAGGGCTGAGTGAGACCTGCAAGCAGGGAATTACAGTAATCCAGACAAGATGTCACAGAAGCATGAATTAACGTTTAAGTATCTCTACGCGACAGCGCTCTCAAATTTGTTACATTTCTAGGTTGATAATAGGAGTTTTGTTCCCTCTGAATGCACATGTTCCCCAAAGAAAAGCCCTCAATTAAAGTTTACCTCTACATTTTGCACAGATGAAGACCAAGCAGTATTGATGTGTGGTACAGTGAAGGAACAAATCTTCAGACACAGTGTTAACAGCATTATTAAGCACAGTGGTCTCATCTTTTTCATGTTTAAAGCAATTTTGGGGCAGTCAGAGCTACACTTCATAAGAAATGGGGATCAGATGCTCCTATTGAGTCTGTAGCAAAATAATGTAAGTCTTCTTTCCAATAGCTGTGCAAGCTTTTTACTTCTACTCTTCTCATCTTCCCCTGGATCTTATTATCCCCTTTTGTCTACAATGCTTAATCAGAGACACAGCAGTTTAAACTGCTACATGACCTGAGAGATGACTTCTTTATCACCTCTGTACTTTTATAACAGAAGTAAGTGACAGGTAAATTATATAAGAAAGCCTAGACTATGACCTGAGCTAATAATTTTTGTGGGCTAAGTCCTGGCATTGTAAGTCTTGCACAGTGCTTGTTCAGGCAAAACCCACACAGGAGTAAGAGCTTTATCAGAGTCAAGCCTGAATAAAAGCAGAGCAGAGACCTTAAGATTTGGCCCTTTTTGACCTTCTACTTAGAATTTCTTGCAAGCATATTGGACAATGTTTTCAAAAGCATTCTGAAGAGTGAAAGTCCTGTCTATATCATTTTATAAAACACAACAGTTCTGTACCTACATTAGTGGGGTATTTTCCAACAATTTTCCAATATGCCAATAAAGTTTGCCAATAAAATAGTAAAAAAAATTTAGCTTCACAAATTACTTTGGTTAGAAGAGACAGGGTTAATACTGAATTATCTCTAATATCTCTTGTCATTTTATAAGGGCTATGCTTTGCAAATAAGCTTGGTGGTGCTTACAGGATCAAAAACCCCATATATTCAGAGCTACAATCACCAGTCAACAGGCTTCACTGACAAAACTAAAAAAAGAGAACACACTTTTTATTTCTTTTAATCAGAATATCCCAGGAAAAGGACTGAGGGTGCTCTCTCCCAGGAGAGCCTCAGCCCCCATGTCCAGGCATGAAATCCTTCAGAGCGAGTCATTGGAAACAGCAATCTGGGTCACCTTTCAGACTAAGGAGAGTCACCATGTAGGGGTGTGAGGCACACTATGGGATGCAGAGAAGAACATTTTGGAAAGCAGCTTGGCAGGAAAAGACTTGGTTCCGAGGGGCAGGAAGCTGAACATCAGCCAACAATGTGCCCTTGCAGCAAAGGCAGCTAACAGTACATGCTGGGATCCAGCATTAGGAATGCTGCCAGCAGATCAAGGGAGGTGATCCTTCACCTCTACTCAACACTGGGCAGGCCACATCTGGAGTAAAGTGTCTGGTTCTGGGCTCTCCAGTACAAAAGACACATGGAGACACTGGAGATTGTCCAGTGAAGGGCCACAAAGATGAGCAAGGGACTGGAGCATCTCTCCTAAGAGGAAAGGCTGAGAGATCTGGGACTGTTCAGCCTGGAGAAGTGAAGGATCTCATCAATGTATATAAATATCTGAAGAGAGGATGTAAAAAGGACAGAACCAGGCCCTTTTTAGTGGTGCTTAGAGACAGGACAAGAGACAATGGGCATAAAATGAAACACAGGAGGTTCTCTCTGAATAGCAGGAAACACTTTTTCACTCTGATGGTGATCGAACACTGGCACAGTGTCATAGTTTAGGCCCAGCCAGTAACTAAGCACAACACAGCCACTCACTCGCTCCTTTCCCCTCCAGTAGGATGGGGAGGAGAATTAGAAGAAAAAGGTAAAACTCATGGGTTGAGATAAAAACAGTTTAATAGGACAACACAAGGAGAGAAGAAATAATAATAACAATAATACTAATAAAAGAATATACAAAGCAAGTGATGCACAATGCAATTGCTCACCACTCAGAATCCAATGGCCAGTCCGTCCCCAAGCTACGATTCCCCCTCCCCTGGCCAACTCCCCCAGTTTATATACTGAGCATGACATCATATGGTATCTAATACTCCCTTGGCTAGTTTAGGTCAGCTATACTGGTTGTGTCCCCTCCCGGCTTCTTGTAAAAACTAGCTCTACCCCAGTTGAACTTAGGACACACAGGTTGCACACAGAGAGGTTGTGCACAGAGAGGTTGTGGAGTCTCCATCCCTGGAGATATTCAAAAGCTGTCTGGACATGGTCCTGGGCTATCAGCTCTAGGTTGCCCTGCTCGAGCAAGGAAGTTGGACCAGATGACCTCCAGAGGTCCCTCCCAACCTCATCCATTCTGTGATTCTGTGAAATGGAGCAGGGCTGCAGCCTCCGGAGTGTCTATGTCCAGGTCCTCACAACTGGAGAGACTGGAATCCAGAAGCAGCTACTGGGCAGGCTGAGCATCTGCGCCTCACTACTGGAGGGATCCACATTGCTCATTATATATATTCCCACAAATTTACCTCTATGCTGCTCAGCCAAAGGGGAGCAGGACGAAGCCATTTTTGCTGTTATGTTCACAAGAGTGCTCTGTGTGTCTTCCCGCAGTCTGAGTGGCTGGCCATGTATATACACAGGTACGTGGTGTATCCAGGTGCTCTATGTGCTTCTGCATACTGGGGAGACATTCTCAGACTCACTACTTGTTGGACCATCAGGCACTGCAGCAGCCTCACCTCCCTCAGTCTGTTAGATCAAGCATGATACATTTTCCTTTAATAGAACCAGTCAAGATAAATTCAGAAGTGTTAATTTTGTAGCTTCCCTTTATCTTCTGTATCTTTGACTCAACTCAGCATTTTTTTCCATTCTACTTCATCTCTTCTGCAAAGTCATAAAGCTGGCAAAATGTAACAACAGCTCTGCTCAGCTCAATAAATATGGATCCAAACGTATTAAAAACAAGCAGTAGTTATTGTTTGTTATTACTAGTTACACGCTTCATAAGGAACTTCTGTTGTCAATGTTCAAGAGTCCTGAGAATCCTGGCAGTAGCCTCTGACCAGCTTCATTCCCCAGTATGCATAATGCAAATACCATTGCTGCTATATTCTAGGAGTACTAGTCATTCATAGGGGCATACGTTATGTTTGTATAGATTCTACAGGCACTAATTCTATCATTACCAGAAAGTAGCTGTTTTCTTATCAGCAACTTCGCAATTCAGCTTCATTTAATTCAGCAACTTGGCAATTCAGCAACAATGCACAGGATAATTTTGCCTACTACTATTTTTGAATTATTTTCCTCTGCTTAAAAGCTTTTTCATCTGCTTCCTGAATGTCCAGGATTCAACAATCATCCCCAACAAAAAACAGAAGCTTTTCCTTAAACATCATAATAACTTTTAAATAAATGTATTTTTCTCTTTTACCTACTGTCTTTAAAATCCTTTTGGTACATTCAAGACATATTTTCAAACTTCCCTCTACTATTAGGAAGATAAAAAAATATATTTTTGTTTAGCTGAAAGCTGAGACTCTTACTTGATTACATGATTCACAAAGTGAGCTTTTAAGAGAAACAACAAATATTGAAAGGTTTCTAATGCAGTCATGATGGATGGTGTCATGGCATAGGCTTTAAATTAAGTAAATATATATATATTTAAGCAAATATATATATATAAAATTTACTTAAATT